>NW_025727902.1:0-97650 GCF_021461385.2 Schistocerca piceifrons
CTCTTGTAGTCAAATCGGCATTGTGCCTTTTGTATTAGATTCCGATGCAATTTCTGTGTTTCATCGTCAATAAGAAGGTGCAAGGTATGCAGTAAACCTGAAGCGAAGCGTGGGAATCTAAAACTGGACTCACAGGAGAGGTTCAAATCATAGAGGGTGAGAGTGTCAGTCCTCTTGTACTTAAGTCGGCATTGTTTGTTTTATATTAAATTCGGATGCAATTTCTGTGTTTCATCGTCAATAAGAAGGTCCAAGGGATACAGTAAACCTGAAGTGAAGCATCAGAATTTAAAACTGGACTCACAGGAGAGGTTCAAATCATAGAGAGTGTGAGTGTCAGTCTTTTTTTACTGAAGTCGGCATTGTGAATTTTGTATTAAATTTGGATGCAATTTCTGTATTTCATCGTCAATAAGATGGTCCAAAGGATACAGTAAACCTGAAGTGAAGCATCGGAATCTAAAACTGGACCCACAGCTGAGGTTCATATCATAAAATGTGAGAGTGTCAGTCCACTTTTACTTAAGTCGGCATTGTGCCTATTATATTAAATTTGGATGCAATTTCTGTGTTTCATCGTCAATAAGAAGGTCCAAGGTATACAGTAAACCCGACGTGAAGCATCGGAATCTAAAACCAGACTCACAGGAGAGATTGAAGTCATAGAGAGTTAGAGTGTCAGTCCTCTTGTACTTAATTCGGCATTGTGCCTTTTGTATTAAATTCGGATGGAATTTCTGTGTTTCATCGTCATAAAGAAGGTCCAAAGTATACAGCAAACCTGAAGTGAAGCATCGGAATCAAATATTAGACTAAAATTAGAGGTTCAAATCATAGAAAGTGAGAGTGTCAGTTATCTTGTATATAAGTCGGCATTGTGCCTTTTGTATTAAATTCGGAAGCAATGTCTGTGTTTCATCGTCAATAAGAAAGTCCAAGGGATGTAGTAAACCTGAAGTGAAGCATCGGAATCTTACACTGGACTGACAGGAGAGGTTCAAATCATAGAAAGTGAGAGTGTCAGTTCTCTTGTAGTCAAATCGGCATTGTGCCTTTTGTATTAGATTCCGATGCAATTTCTGAGTTTCATCGTCAATAAGAAGGTGCAAGGTATACAGTAAACCTGAAGTGAAGCATCTGAATATAAAACTGGACTCAAAGGAGATGTTCAAATCATAGAGAGTTAGAGTGTCAGTCCTCTTGTACATATGTCATTATTGTGCCTTTTGTTTTAATTTCGGATGCAATTTCTGTGTTCCATCGTCAATAAAACGATCCAAGGGATACAGTAAACCTGAAGTGAAGCATCGGAATCTAAAACTGGACTCACAGGTGAGGTTCAAATCATAGAATGTTAGAGTGTCAGTCCACTTGTACTTAAGTCGGCGTTTTGCCTTTTGTATTACATTCGGATGGAATTTCTGTGTTTCATCGTCAATAAGAAGGTCCAAGGGATACAGTAAACCTGAAGAGAAGCATCGGAATCCAAAACTTGACCCACAGGAGAGGTTCATATCATAGAAAGTTATAGTGTCAGTGCTCTTGTACTTAAGTCGGCATTGTGCCTTTTGTATTAAATTCGGATGCAATTTCTGTGTTTCATCGTCAATAAGAAGGTCCAAGGGATGCAGTTAACCTGAAGTGAAGCATCGGAATCTAAAACTTGACTCACAGGAGTGGATCACATCATAGAAAATTATAGTGTCAGTGCTCTTGAACTTCAGTCGGCATTGTGCCTTTTGTATTAAATTCGGATGCTATTTCTGTGTTTCATCGTCAATAAGAAGGTCCAAGGGATACAGTAAACCTGATGTGAAGCATCGGAATCTAAAATTAGATTCACAGGAGAGGTTCAAATCATTGAAAGTTAGTGTGTCAGTCCTCTTGTACTGAAGTCGGCATTGTTCCTTTTGTATTAAATTCGGATGCCATTTCTGTGTTTCATCGTCAATAAGAAGGTCCAAGGGATACAGTAAACCTGAACTGAAGCATCGGAATCTAAATCTGGACTCACAGGTGAGGTTTAAATCATAGAAAAATAGAGTGTCAGTCCTCTTGTACTTAACTCGGCATTGTGGTTTTTGAATTTAATTCGGATGCAATTTCTGTGTTTCATCGTGAATAAGTAGGTGCAAGGTAAACAGTAAACCTGAGGTGTAGCATCCAAATCTAAAACTGGACTCACAGCGGAGGGGTCAAATCGTAGAAGGTTAGAGTGTCAGTACCCTTGTACTTAACTCGGCAGTGTGCCTTTCGTATTAAATTCGGATGCAATTTCTGTGTTTCATCGTCAATAAGAAGGTCCAAGGGATACGGTAAACCTGAAGTGAAGCATCGGAATCTAAATCTGGACTCACAGGAAAGGTTCAAATCATAGAAAGTTAGAGTGTCAGTACTCTTGTACATGGGTCGGCATTGTGCCTTTTGTATTAAATTCGGATGCAATTTAGGTGTTTCATCGTCAATAAGATTGTGCAAGGTATACAGTAAACCTGAAGTGAAGCATCGGAAAATAAAACTGGACTCACAGGAGAGGTTCAAATCATAGAAAGTGAGACAGTCAATCCTCTTGTACTTAAGTCGGCATTGTGCCTTTTGTGTTAAATTCGGATGCAATTTCTGTGTTTCATCGTCAATAAGAAAGTCCAAGGTATATAGTACACCTGAAGTCAAGCATCGGAATCTAAAACTTGACTGAAAGGAGAGGGTCAAATCATAGAATGTTAGAGTGCAGTCCTCTTGTACTTAAGTCGGCATTGTGCCTTTTGTATTAAATTCGGATGCAATTTCTGTGCTTCATCGTCAATAAGAAGGTCCAAGGGTTACAGTAAATCTGAAGTGAGGCATCGGAATCTAAAACTAGTCTCACAGGAGAGGTTTAAATCATAGAAAGTTAGAGTGTGAGTCCTCTTGTACTTAAGTCGCCATTGTGCCTTTTGTATTAAATTCGGATGCAATTTCTGTGTTTCATCGTCAATAAGAAGGTCCAAGGGATACAGTAAACCTGAAGTAAAGCATCGGAATCTAAATCTGGAATCACAGGAGAGTTTCAAATCATAGAAAGTTATAGTGTCAGTCCTCTTGTACTTAAGTGGGCATTGTGGCTTTTGTATTAAATTCGGATGCAATCTCTGTGTTTAATCGTCAATAAGAAGGTCCAAGGGATACAGTAAACCTGAAGTAAAGCATCGGAATCTAAAACTGGACTCACAGGATAGGTTCAAATCATAGAAAGTGAGAGTGTCAGTCCCCTTGTAATTAAGTCGGCATAGTGCCTTTTGTATTAAATTCGGATGCAATTTCTGTGTTTCATAGTCAATAAGAAGGTGCAAGGTATACAGTAAACCTGACGTGAAGCATCTGAATATAAAACTGGACTCACAGGAGAGGTTCAAATCATAGAGAGTAAGAGTGTCACTCCTCTTGTACTTAAGTCGGTTTTGCGCCTTTTGTATTAAATTCGGATGCAATTTCTGTGTTCCATCGTCAATAAAACGATCCAAGGGATACAGTAAACCTGAAGTGAAGCATCGGAATCTAAAACTGGGCTCACAGGTGAGGTCCAAACCATAGAATGTTAGAGTGTCAGTCCCCTTGTACTTAAGTCGGCATTGTGCCTTTTGTATTAAATTCGGATGGAATTTTTGTGTTTCATCGTCAATAACAAGGACCAAGGGATACAGTAAACCTGAAGTGAAGCATCGGAATCTAATACTGGACTCACAGGAGAGGTTCAAATCATAGAAAGTTAGAGTGTCAGTCCTCTTGTACTTAAGTCGGCATTGTGCCTTTTGTATTAAATTCGGATGCTATATCTGTGTTTCATCGTCAATAAGAAGGTGCAAGGTATGGAGTAAACCTGAAGTGAAGCATCGGAATCTAAAACTGGACTCACAGGAGAGGTTCAAGTCATAGAAAGTTTGAGTGTCAGTCCTCTTGTACTTAAGTCGGCATTGTGCCTTTTGTATTAAATACGGATGCAATTTCTGTGTTTCATCGTCAATAAGAAGTTCCAAGGGATACAGTAAACCTGACGTGAAGCATCGGAATCTTACACTGGACTGACAGGAGAGGTTCAAATCATAGAAAGTGAGAGTGTCAGTTATCTTGTAGTCAAATCGGCATTGTGCCTTTTGTATTAGATTCCGATGCAATTTCTGTGTTTCATCGTCAATAAGAAGGTCCAAGGGATACAGTAAACCTGAAGAGAAGCATCGGAATCCAAAACTTGACCCACAGGAGAGGTTCATATCATAGAAAGTTATAGTGTCAGTGCTCTTGTACTTAAGTCGGCATTGTGCCTTTTGTATTAAATTCGGATGCAATTTCTGTGTTTCATCGTCAATAAGAAGGTCCAAGGGATGCAGTTAACCTGAAGTGAAGCATCGGAATCTAAAACTTGACTCACAGGAGTGGATCACATCATAGAAAATTATAGTGTCAGTGCTCTTGAACTTCAGTCGGCATTGTGCCTTTTGTATTAAATTCGGATGCTATTTCTGTGTTTCATCGTCAATAAGAAGGTCCAAGGGATACAGTAAACCTGATGTGAAGCATCGGAATCTAAAATTAGATTCACAGGAGAGGTTCAAATCATTGAAAGTTAGTGTGTCAGTCCTCTTGTACTGAAGTCGGCATTGTTCCTTTTGTATTAAATTCGGATGCCATTTCTGTGTTTCATCGTCAATAAGAAGGTCCAAGGGATACAGTAAACCTGAACTGAAGCATCGGAATCTAAATCTGGACTCACAGGTGAGGTTTAAATCATAGAAAAATAGAGTGTCAGTCCTCTTGTACTTAACTCGGCATTGTGGTTTTTGAATTTAATTCGGATGCAATTTCTGTGTTTCATCGTGAATAAGTAGGTGCAAGGTAAACAGTAAACCTGAGGTGTAGCATCCAAATCTAAAACTGGACTCACAGCGGAGGGGTCAAATCGTAGAAGGTTAGAGTGTCAGTACCCTTGTACTTAACTCGGCAGTGTGCCTTTCGTATTAAATTCGGATGCAATTTCTGTGTTTCATCGTCAATAAGAAGGTCCAAGGGATACGGTAAACCTGAAGTGAAGCATCGGAATCTAAATCTGGACTCACAGGAAAGGTTCAAATCATAGAAAGTTAGAGTGTCAGTACTCTTGTACATGGGTCGGCATTGTGCCTTTTGTATTAAATTCGGATGCAATTTAGGTGTTTCATCGTCAATAAGATTGTGCAAGGTATACAGTAAACCTGAAGTGAAGCATCGGAAAATAAAACTGGACTCACAGGAGAGGTTCAAATCATAGAAAGTGAGACAGTCAATCCTCTTGTACTTAAGTCGGCATTGTGCCTTTTGTGTTAAATTCGGATGCAATTTCTGTGTTTCATCGTCAATAAGAAAGTCCAAGGTATATAGTACACCTGAAGTCAAGCATCGGAATCTAAAACTTGACTGAAAGGAGAGGGTCAAATCATAGAATGTTAGAGTGCAGTCCTCTTGTACTTAAGTCGGCATTGTGCCTTTTGTATTAAATTCGGATGCAATTTCTGTGCTTCATCGTCAATAAGAAGGTCCAAGGGTTACAGTAAATCTGAAGTGAGGCATCGGAATCTAAAACTAGTCTCACAGGAGAGGTTTAAATCATAGAAAGTTAGAGTGTGAGTCCTCTTGTACTTAAGTCGCCATTGTGCCTTTTGTATTAAATTCGGATGCAATTTCTGTGTTTCATCGTCAATAAGAAGGTCCAAGGGATACAGTAAACCTGAAGTAAAGCATCGGAATCTAAATCTGGAATCACAGGAGAGTTTCAAATCATAGAAAGTTATAGTGTCAGTCCTCTTGTACTTAAGTGGGCATTGTGGCTTTTGTATTAAATTCGGATGCAATCTCTGTGTTTAATCGTCAATAAGAAGGTCCAAGGGATACAGTAAACCTGAAGTAAAGCATCGGAATCTAAAACTGGACTCACAGGATAGGTTCAAATCATAGAAAGTGAGAGTGTCAGTCCCCTTGTAATTAAGTCGGCATAGTGCCTTTTGTATTAAATTCGGATGCAATTTCTGTGTTTCATAGTCAATAAGAAGGTGCAAGGTATACAGTAAACCTGACGTGAAGCATCTGAATATAAAACTGGACTCACAGGAGAGGTTCAAATCATAGAGAGTAAGAGTGTCACTCCTCTTGTACTTAAGTCGGTTTTGCGCCTTTTGTATTAAATTCGGATGCAATTTCTGTGTTCCATCGTCAATAAAACGATCCAAGGGATACAGTAAACCTGAAGTGAAGCATCGGAATCTAAAACTGGGCTCACAGGTGAGGTCCAAACCATAGAATGTTAGAGTGTCAGTCCCCTTGTACTTAAGTCGGCATTGTGCCTTTTGTATTAAATTCGGATGGAATTTTTGTGTTTCATCGTCAATAACAAGGACCAAGGGATACAGTAAACCTGAAGTGAAGCATCGGAATCTAATACTGGACTCACAGGAGAGGTTCAAATCATAGAAAGTTAGAGTGTCAGTCCTCTTGTACTTAAGTCGGCATTGTGCCTTTTGTATTAAATTCGGATGCTATATCTGTGTTTCATCGTCAATAAGAAGGTGCAAGGTATGGAGTAAACCTGAAGTGAAGCATCGGAATCTAAAACTGGACTCACAGGAGAGGTTCAAGTCATAGAAAGTTTGAGTGTCAGTCCTCTTGTACTTAAGTCGGCATTGTGCCTTTTGTATTAAATACGGATGCAATTTCTGTGTTTCATCGTCAATAAGAAGTTCCAAGGGATACAGTAAACCTGACGTGAAGCATCGGAATCTTACACTGGACTGACAGGAGAGGTTCAAATCATAGAAAGTGAGAGTGTCAGTTATCTTGTAGTCAAATCGGCATTGTGCCTTTTGTATTAGATTCCGATGCAATTTCTGTGTTTCATCGTCAATAAGAAGGTGCAAGGTATGCAGTAAACCTGAAGCGAAGCGTGGGAATCTAAAACTGGACTCACAGGAGAGGTTCAAATCATAGAGGGTGAGAGTGTCAGTCCTCTTGTACTTAAGTCGGCATTGTTTGTTTTATATTAAATTCGGATGCAATTTCTGTGTTTCATCGTCAATAAGAAGGTCCAAGGGATACAGTAAACCTGAAGTGAAGCATCAGAATTTAAAACTGGACTCACAGGAGAGGTTCAAATCATAGAGAGTGTGAGTGTCAGTCTTTTTTTACTGAAGTCGGCATTGTGAATTTTGTATTAAATTTGGATGCAATCTCTGTATTTCATCGTCAATAAGATGGTCCAAAGGATACAGTAAACCTGAAGTGAAGCATCGGAATCTAAAACTGGACCCACAGCTGAGGTTCAAATCATAAAATGTGAGAGTGTCAGTCCACTTTTACTTAAGTCGGCATTGTGCCTATTATATTAAATTTGGATGCAATTTCTGTGTTTCATCGTCAATAAGAAGGTCCAAGGTATACAGTAAACCCGACGTGAAGCATCGGAATCTAAAACTAGACTCACAGGAGAGATTGAAGTCATAGAGAGTTAGAGTGTCAGTCCTCTTGTACTTAATTCGGCATTGTGCCTTTTGTATTAAATTCGGATGGAATTTCTGTGTTTCATCGTCATAAAGAAGGTCCAAAGTATACAGCAAACCTGAAGTGAAGCATCGGAATCTAAAATTAGACTAAAATTAGAGGTTCAAATCATAGGAAGTGAGAGTGTCAGTTATCTTGTATATAAGTCGGCATTGTGCCTTTTGTATTAAATTCGGAAGCAATGTCTGTGTTTCATCGTCAATAAGAAAGTCCAAGGGATGTAGTAAACCTGAAGTGAAGCATCGGAATCTTACACTGGACTGACAGGAGAGGTTCAAATCATAGAAAGTGAGAGTGTCAGTTCTCTTGTAGTCAAATCGGCATTGTGCCTTTTGTATTAGATTCCGATGCAATTTCTGAGTTTCATCGTCAATAAGAAGGTGCAAGGTATACAGTAAACCTGAAGTGAAGCATCTGAATATAAAACTGGACTCAAAGGAGATGTTCAAATCATAGAGAGTTAGAGTGTCAGTCCTCTTGTACTTATGTCATTATTGTGCCTTTTGTATTAATTTGGGATGCAATTTCTGTGTTCCATCGTCAATAAAACGATCCAAGGGATACAGTAAACCTGAAGTGAAGCATCGGAATCTAAAACTGGACTCACAGGTGAGGTTCAAATCATAGAATGTTAGAGTGTCAGTCCACTTGTACTTAAGTCGGCGTTTCGCCTTTTGTATTACATTCGGATGGAATTTCTGTGTTTCATCGTCAATAAGAAGGTCCAAGGGATACAGTAAACCTGAAGAGAAGCATCGGAATCTAAAACTGGCCTCACAGGAGAGGTTCAAATCATAGAAAGTTAGAGTGTCAGTCCTCTTGTACTTAAGTCGGCATTGTGACTTTTGTATTAAATTTGGATGCTATTTCTGTGTTTCATCGTCAAGAAGAAGGTCCAAGGGATACAGTAAACCTGAAGTGAAGCATCGGAATCTAAAACTGGACTCACAGGAGAGGTTCAAATCATAGAAAGTTAGAGTGTCAGTCCTCTTGTACTTAAGTCGGCAATGTGCCTTTTGTGTTAAATTCGGATGCAATTTCTGTGTTTCATCGTCAATAAGAAAGTCCAAGGTATATAGTACACCTGAAGTCAAGCATCGGAATCTAAAACTTGACTGAAAGGAGAGGGTCAAATCATAGAATGTTAGAGTGCAGTCCTCTTGTACTTAAGTCGGCATTGTGCCTTTTGTATTAAATTCGGATGCAATTTCTGTGCTTCATCGTCAATAAGAAGGTCCAAGGGTTACAGTAAATCTGAAGTGAGGCATCGGAATCTAAAACTAGTCTCACAGGAGAGGTTTAAATCATAGAAAGTTAGAGTGTGAGTCCTCTTGTACTTAAGTCGCCATTGTGCCTTTTGTATTAAATTCGGATGCAATTTCTGTGTTTCATCGTCAATAAGAAGGTCCAAGGGATACAGTAAACCTGAAGTAAAGCATCGGAATCTAAATCTGGAATCACAGGAGAGTTTCAAATCATAGAAAGTTATAGTGTCAGTCCTCTTGTACTTAAGTGGGCATTGTGGCTTTTGTATTAAATTCGGATGCAATCTCTGTGTTTAATCGTCAATAAGAAGGTCCAAGGGATACAGTAAACCTGAAGTAAAGCATCGGAATCTAAAACTGGACTCACAGGATAGGTTCAAATCATAGAAAGTGAGAGTGTCAGTCCCCTTGTACTTAAGTCGGCATAGTGCCTTTTGTATTAAATTCGGATGCAATTTCTGTGTTTCATAGTCAATAAGAAGGTGCAAGGTATACAGTAAACCTGACGTGAAGCATCTGAATATAAAACTGTACTCACAGGAGAGGTTCAAATCATAGAGAGTAAGAGTGTCACTCCTCTTGTACTTAAGTCGGTTTTGCGCCTTTTGTATTAAATTCGGATGCAATTTCTGTGTTCCATCGTCAATAAAACGATCCTAGGGATACAGTAAACCTGAAGTGAAGCATCGGAATCTAAAACTGGGCTCACAGGTGAGGTCCAAACCATAGAATGTTAGAGTGTCAGTCCCCTTGTACTTAAGTCGGCATTGTGCCTTTTGTATTAAATTCGGATGCTATATCTGTGTTTCATCGTCAATAAGAAGGTGCAAGGTATGGAGTAAACCTGAAGTGAAGCATCGGAATCTAAAACTGGACTCACAGGAGAGGTTCAAGTCATAGAAAGTTTGAGTGTCAGTCCTCTTGTACTTAAGTCGGCATTGTGCCTTTTGTATTAAATACGGATGCAATTTCTGTGTTTCATCGTCAATAAGAAGTTCCAAGGGATACAGTAAACCTGAAGTGAAGCATCGGAATCTTACACTGGACTGACAGGAGAGGTTCAAATCATAGAAAGTGAGAGTGTCAGTTCTCTTGTAGTCAAATCGGCATTGTGCCTTTTGTATTAGATTCCGATGCAATTTCTGTGTTTCATCGTCAATAAGAAGGTGCAAGGTATGCAGTAAACCTGAAGCGAAGCGTGGGAATCTAAAACTGGACTCACAGGAGAGGTTCAAATCATAGAGGGTGAGAGTGTCAGTCCTCTTGTACTTAAGTCGGCATTGTTTGTTTTATATTAAATTCGGATGCAATTTCTGTGTTTCATCGTCAATAAGAAGGTCCAAGGGATACAGTAAACCTGAAGTGAAGCATCAGAATTTAAAACTGGACTCACAGGAGAGGTTCAAATCATAGAGAGTGTGAGTGTCAGTCTTTTTTTACTGAAGTCGGCATTGTGAATTTTGTATTAAATTTGGATGCAATTTCTGTATTTCATCGTCAATAAGATGGTCCAAAGGATACAGTAAACCTGAAGTGAAGCATCGGAATCTAAAACTGGACCCACAGCTGAGGTTCAAATCATAAAATGTGAGAGTGTCAGTCCACTTTTACTTAAGTCGGCATTGTGCCTATTATATTAAATTTGGATGCAATTTCTGTGTTTCATCGTCAATAAGAAGGTCCAAGGTATACAGTAAACCCGACGTGAAGCATCGGAATCTAAAACTAGACTCACAGGAGAGATTGAAGTCATAGAGAGTTAGAGTGTCAGTCCTCTTGTACTTAATTCGGCATTGTGCCTTTTGTATTAAATTCGGATGGAATTTCTGTGTTTCATCGTCATAAAGAAGGTCCAAAGTATACAGCAAACCTGAAGTGAAGCATCGGAATCTAAAATTAGACTAAAATTAGAGGTTCAAATCATAGAAAGTGAGAGTGTCAGTTATCTTGTGTATAAGTCGGCATTGTGCCTTTTGTATTAAATTCGGAAGCAATGTCTGTGTTTCATCGTCAATAAGAAAGTCCAAGGGATGTAGTAAACCTGAAGTGAAGCATCGGAATCTTACACTGGACTGACAGGAGAGGTTCAAATCATAGAAAGTGAGAGTGTCAGTTCTCTTGTAGTCAAATCGGCATTGTGCCTTTTGTATTAGATTCCGATGCAATTTCTGAGTTTCATCGTCAATAAGAAGGTGCAAGGTATACAGTAAACCTGAAGTGAAGCATCTGAATATAAAACTGGACTCAAAGGAGATGTTCAAATCATAGAGAGTTAGAGTGTCAGTCCTCTTGTACTTATGTCATTATTGTGCCTTTTGTATTAATTTCGGATGCAATTTCTGTGTTCCATCGTCAATAAAACGATCCAAGGGATACAGTAAACCTGAAGTGAAGCATCGGAATCTAAAACTGGACTCACAGGTGAGGTTCAAATCATAGAATGTTAGTGTGTCAGTCCACTTGTACTTAAGTCGGCGTTTAGCCTTTTGTATTACATTCGGATGGAATTTCTGTGTTTCATCGTCAATAAGAAGGTCCAAGGGATACAGTAAACCTGAAGAGAAGCATCGGAATCTAAAACTGGCCTCACAGGAGAGGTTCAAATCATAGAAAGTTAGAGTGTCAGTCCTCTTGTACTTAAGTCGGCATTGTGACTTTTGTATTAAATTTGGATGCTATTTCTGTGTTTCATCGTCAAGAAGAAGGTCCAAGGGATACAGTAAACCTGAAGTGAAGCATCGGAATCTAAAACTAGACTCACAGGAGAGGATCAAATCGTAGAAAGTTAGAGTGACAGTCCTCTTGTACTTAAGTCGGCATTGTGCCTTTTGTATTAAATTCGGATGCAAACTCTGTGTTTCATCGTCAATAAGAAGGTCCAAGGGATACAGTAAACCTGAAGTGAAGCATCGGAATCTAAAACTGGACTCACAGGAGAGGTTCAAATCATAGAAAGTTAGAGTGTCAGTCCTCTTGTACTTAAGTCGGCAATGTGCCTTTTGGGTTAAATTCGGATGCAATATCTGTGTTTCATCGTCAATAAGAAGGTGCAAGGTATGCAGTAAACCTGAAGTGAAGCATCGGAATCTAAAACTGGACTCACAGGAGAGGTTCAAATCATACAAAGTTTGAGTGTCAGTTCTCTTGTACTTAAGTCGGCATTGTGCCTTTTGTATTAAATACGGATGCAATTTCTGTGTTTCATAGTCAATAAGAAGTTCCAAGGGGCACAGTAAACCTGAAGTGAGGAATCGGAATCTAACACTAGACTGACAGGAGAGGTTCAAATCACAGAAAGTGAGAGTGTCAGTCCTCTTGTACTTAAGTCGGCATTGTGCCTTTTGCATTAAATTCGGATGCAAACTCTGTGTCTCATGGTCAATAAGAAGTTCCATGGGATACAGTAAACCTGAAGTGAAGCATCGGAATCTAAAACTGGACTCACAATAGAGGTTCAAATCATAGAAAGTGAGAGTGTCAGTTCTCTTGTAATCAAGTCGGCATTGTGCCCTTTGTATTAAATTCCGATGCAATATCTGTGTTTCATCGTCAATAAGAAGGTGCAAGGTATGCAGTAAACCTGAAGTGAAGCGTGGGAATCTAAAACTGGACTCACAGGAGAGGTTCAAATCGTAGAAAGTGAGAGTGTCAGTCCGTTTGTACTTAAGTCGGCATTGTTCCTTTTGTATTAAATTCGGATGCAATTTCTGTGTTTCATCGTCAATAAGAAAGTCCAAGGGATACAGTAAACCTGAAGTGAAGCATCGGAATCTAAAACTGCACTCACAGGAGAGGATCAAATCATTGAAAGCCAGAGTGTCAGTCCTCTTGTACTTAAGTCGGCATTGTGACATTTGTATTAAATTCAGATGCAAACTCTGTGTTTCATCGTCAATAAGAAGGTCCAAGGGATACAGTAAACCTGAAGTGAAGCATCCGAATCTAAAACTGGACTCACAGGAGAGGTTCTAATCATAGAATTTTAGAATG
This sequence comes from Schistocerca piceifrons, assembly GCF_021461385.2. Lineage (NCBI taxonomy): Eukaryota > Metazoa > Arthropoda > Insecta > Orthoptera > Acrididae > Schistocerca > Schistocerca piceifrons. The sequence continues at coordinate 12,819 of NW_025727902.1, forward strand.
TCAGTCTTCTTGTACTTAAGTCTTCATTGTGCCTTTTGTATTAAATTCGGATGCAATTTCTGTGTTTCATCGTCAATAAGAAGGTCCAAGTGATACAGTAAACCTGAAGTGAAGCATCTGAAAATAAAACTGGACTCACAGGAGAGGTTCAAATCATAGAAAGTTAAAGTGTCAGTCCTCTTGTACTTAAGTCGGCATTGTGCCTTTTGTATTAAATTCGGATGGAATTTCTGTGTTTCATCGTCAATAACAAGGTCCAAGGGATACAGTAAACCTGAAGTGAAGTATCGGAATCTAAAACTGGACTCACAGGAGAGGTTCGAATCATAGAAGGTGAGAGTGTCAGTCTCCTTGTACTTAAGTCGGCATTGTTCGTTTTATATTAAATTCGGATGCAATTTCTGTGTTTCATCGTCAATAAGAAGGATCAAGGGAAACAGTAAACCTTAAGTGAAGCATCAGAATTGAAACCTGGACTCACAGGAGAGGTTCAAATCATAGAGAGTGAGAGTGTCAGTCTTTTTTTACTGAATTCGGCATTGTGAATTTTGTATTAAATTTGGATGCAATTTCTGTGTTTCATCGTCAGTAAGATGGTCCAAAGGATACAGTAAACCTGAAGTGATGCATCGGAATCTAAAACTGGAACCACAGCTGAGGTTCAAATCATAAAATGTGTGAGTGTCAGTCCACTTTTACTTAAGTCGGCATTGTGCCTTTTATATTAAATTTGGATGCAATTTCTGTGTTTCATCGTCAATAAGAAGGTCCGAGGTATACAGTAAACCCGACGTGAAGCATCGGAATCTAAAACTAGACTCACAGGAGAGATTGAAGTCATAGAAAGTTAGAGTGTCAGTCCTCTTGTACTTAAGTCGGCATTGTGCCTTTTGTATTAAATTCGGATGGAATTTCTGTGTTTCATCGTCATAAAGAAGGTCCAAGGTATACAGCAAACCTGAAGTGAAGCATCGGAATCTAAAATTAGACTAAAAGGAGAGGTTCAAATCATAGAAAGTGAGAGTGTCAGTTATCTTGTACATAAGTCGGCATTGTGCCTTTTGTATTAAATTCGGAAGCAATGTCTGTGTTTCATCGTCAATAAGAAAGTCCAAGGGATGTAGTAAACCTGAAGTGAAGTATCGGAATCTAAAACTGGACCCACAGGAGAGTTTCAAATCATAGAAAGTTATAGTGTCAGTCCTCTTGTACTTAAGTGGGCATTGTGCCTTTAGTATTAAATTCGGATGCAATCTCTGTGTTTAATCGTCAATAAGAAGGTCCAAGGGATACAGTAAACCTGAAGTGAAGCAACGGAATCTAAAACTGGACTCACAGGAGAGTTTCAAATCATAGAAAGTGAGAGTGTCAGTCCCCTTGTATTTAAGTCGGCATAGTGCCTTTTGTATTGAATTCGGATGCAATTTCTGAGTTTCATCGTCAATAAGAAGGTGCAAGGAATACAGTAAACCTGAAGTGAAGCATCTGAATATAAAACTGGACTCAAAGGAGGGGTTCAAATCATAGAAAGTTAGAGTGTCAGTCCTCTTGTACTTAAGTCGGCATTGTGCCTTTTGTATTAAATTCAGATGCAAACTCTGTGTTTCATCGTCAATAACAAGGACCAAGGGATACAGTAAACCTAAAGTGAAGCATCGGAATCTAAAACTGGACTCACAGGAGAGGTTCAAATCATAGAGAGTAAGAGTGTCACTCCTCTTGTACTTATGTCGGTATTGTGCCTTTTGTATTAAATTCGGATGCAATTTCTATGTTCCATCGTCAATAAAACGATCCAAGGGATACAGTAAACCAGAAGTGAAGCATCGGAATCTAAAACTGGACTCACAGGTGAGGTTCAAATCATAGAATGTTAGAGTGTCAGTCCACTTGTAATTAAGTCGGCATTGTGCCTTTTGTATTACATTCGGATGGAATTTCTGTGTTTCATCGTCAATAAGAAGGTCCAAAGGATACAGTAAACATGAAGTGAAGCATCGGAATCTAAAACTGGCCTCACAGGAGAGGTTCAAATCATAGAAAGTTAGAGTGTCAGTCCTCTTGTACTTAAGTCGGCATTGTGACTTTTGTATTAAATTTGGATGCTATTTCTGTGTTTCATCGTCAAGAAGAAGGTGCAAGGGATACAGTAATCCTGAAGTGAAGCATCGGAATTTAAAACTAGACTCACAGGAGAGGATCAAATCGTAGAAAGTTAGAGTGACAGTCCTCTTGCACTTAAGTCGGCATTGTGCCTTTTGTATTAAATACGGATGCAATTTCTGTCTTTCATCGTCAATAAGAAGTTCCAAGGGACACAGTAAACCTGAAGTGAAGCATCGGAATCTAACACTGGACTGACAGGTGAGGTTCAAATCAAAGAAAGTGAGAGTGTCAGTCCTCCTGTACTTAAGTCGGCATTGTGCCTTTTGTATTAAATTCGGATGCAAACTCTGTGTCTCATCGTCAATAAGAAGTTCCATGGAATACAGTAAACCTGAAGTGAAGCATCGGAATTTTAAACTGGACTCACAATAGAGTTTCAAATCACAGAAAGTGAGAGTGTCAGTTCTCTTGTAGTCAAGTCGGCATTGTGCCCTTTGTATTAGATTCCGATGCAATATCTGCGTTTCATCGTCAATAAGAAGGTGCAAGGTATGCAGTGAAGCTGAAGTGAAGCGTGGGAATCTAAAACTGGACTCACAGGAGAGGTTCAAATCGTAGAAAGTGAGAGTGTCAGTCCTCTTGTACTTAAGTCGGCATTGTTCCTTTTGTATTAACTTCGGATGCAATTTCTGTGTTTCATCGTCAATAAGAAAGTCCAAGGGATACAGTAAACCTGAAGTGAAGCATCAGAATCTAAAACTGCACTCACAGGAGAGGATCATATCATTGAAAGTCAGAGTGTCAGTCCTCTTGTACTTAAGTCGGCATTGTGACATTTGTATTAAATTCAGATGCAAACTCTGTGTTTCATCGTCAATAAGAAGGTCCAAGTGATACAGTAAACCTGAAGTGAAGCATCCAAATCTAAAACTGGACTCACAGGAGAGGTTCAAATCATAGAAAGTTAGAATGTCAGTCTTCTTGTACTTAAGTCGGCATTGTGCCTTTTGTATTAAATTCGAATACAATTTCTGTGTTTCATCGTCAATAAGGAGGTCGAAGGGATACAGTATACCTGAAGTGAAGCATCGGAATCTAAAACTGGACTCACAGGAGAGGTTCAAATCATAGAGAGTAAGAGTGTAACTCCTCTTGTACTTAAGGCGGTTTTGTGCCTTTTGTATTAAATTCGGATGGAATTTTTGTGTTCCATCGTCAATAAAACGATCCAAGGGATACTGTAAACCTGAAGTGAAGCATCGGAATCTAAAACTGGACTCACAGGTGAGGTCCAAATCATAGAATGTTAGAGTGTCAGTCCTCTTGTACTTAAGTCGGCATTGTGCCTTTTGTATTAAATTCGGATGGAATTTCTGTGTTTCATCGGCAATAACAAGGACCAAGGGATACAGTAAACCTGAAGTGAAGCATCGGAATCTAAAACTGGACTCACAGGAGAGGTTCAAATCATAGAAAGTTAGAGTGTCAGATCTCTTGTACTTAAGTCGGCATTGTGCCTTTTGTATTAAATTCGGATGCAATATCTGTGTTTCATCGTCAATAAGAAGGTGCAAGGTATGGAGTAAACCTGAAGTGAAGCATCGGAATCTAAAACTGGACTCACAGGAGAGGTTTAAGTAATAGAAAGTTTGAGTGTCAGTCCTCTTGTACTTAAGTCGGCATTGTGCCTTTTGTATCAAATACGGATGCAATTTCTGTGTTTCATCGTCAATAAGAAGTTAGAAGGGACACAGTAAACCTGAAGTGAAGCATCGGAATCTAACACTGGACTGACAGGAGAGGTTCAAATCACAGAAAGTGAGAGTGTCAGTCATCTTGTACTTAAGTCGGCAATGTGCATTTTGTATTAAATTCGGATGCAATATCTGTGTTTCATCGTCAATAAGAAGGTGCAAGGTATGCAGTAAACCTGAAGTGAAGCATCGGAATCTAAAACTGGACTCACAGGAGAGGGTCAAATCGTATAAAGTTTGAGTGTCAGTCCTCTTGTACTTAAGTCGTCATTGTGCCTTTTGTATTAAATACGGATGCAATATCTGTGTTTCATCGTCAATAAGAAGTTAGAAGGGACACAGTAAAACTGAAGTGAAGCATCGGAATCTAACACTGGACTGACAGGAGAGGTTCAAATCACAGAAAGTGAGAATGTCAGTCCTCTTGTACTTACGTCGGCATTGTGCCTTTTGTATTAAATTCGGATGCAAACTCTGTGTCTCATCGTCAATAAGAAGTTCCATGGGATACAGTAAACCTGAAGTGAAGCATCGGAATCTAAAACTGGACTCACAATAGAGGTTCAAATCATAGAAAGTGAGAGTGCCCGTTCTCTTGTAGTCAAGTCGACATTGTGCCCTTTGTATTAGATACCGATGCAATATCTGTGTTTCATCGTCAATAAGAAGGTGTAAGGTATGCAGTAAACCTGAAGTGAAGCGTGGGAATCTAAAACTGGACTCACAGGAGAGGTGCAAATCGTAGAAAGTGAGAGTGTCAGTCCTCTTGTACTTAAGTCGGCATTGTTCCATTTGTATTAAATTCGGATGCAATTTCTGTGTTTCATCGTCAATAAGAAAGTCCAAGGGATACAGTAAACCTGAAGTGAAGCATCGGAATCTAAAACTGCACTCACAGGAGAGGATCAAACCATTGAAAGTCAGAGTGTCAGTCCTCTTGTACTTAAGTCGGCATTGTGACATTTGTATTAAATTCAGATGCAAACTCAGTGTTTCATCGTCAATAAGAAGGTCCAAGTGATACAGTAAACCTGAAGTGAAGCATACGAAACTAAAACTGGACTCACAGGAGAGGTTCAAATCATAGAAAGTTAGAATGTCAGTCTTCTTGTACTTAAGTCTTCATTGTGCATTTTGTATTAAATTCGGATGCAATTTCTGTGTTTCATCGTCAATAAGAAGGTCCAAGGGATACAGTAAACCTGAAGTGAAGCATCTGAATATAAAACTGGACTCACAGGAGAGGTTCAAATCATAGAAAGTTAGAGTGTGAGTCCTCTTGTACTTAAGTCGGCATTGTGCCTTTTGTATTAAATTCGGATGGAATTTCTGTGCTTCATCGTCAATAACAAGATCCAAGGGACACAGTTAACCTGAAGTGAAGCATCGGAATCTAACACTGGACTGACAGGAGAGGTTCAAATCACAGAAAGTGAGAGAGTCAGTCCTCTTGTACTTAAGTCGGCATTGTGCCTTTTGTATTAAATTCGGATGCAAACTCTGTGTCTCATCGTCAATAAGAAGTTCCATGGGATACAGTAAAGCTGAAGTGAAGCATCGGAATCTAAAACTGGACTCACAATAGAGGTTCAAATCATAGAAAGTGAGAGTGTCAGTTCTCTTGTAGTCAAGTCGGCATAGTGCCCTTTGTATTAGATTCCGATGCAATATCTGTGTTTCATCGTCAATAAGAAGGTGCAAGGTATGCAGTAAACCTGAAGTGAAGCGTGGGAATCTAAAACTGGACTCACAGGAGAAGTTCAAATCGTAGAAAGTGAGAGTGTCAGTCCTCTTGTACTTAAGTCGGCATTGTTCCTTTTGTATTAAATTCGGATGCAATTTCTGTGTTTCATCATCAATAAGAAAGTCCAAGGGATGTATTAAACCTGAAGTGAAGCATCGGAATCTAAAACTGGACTCACAGGAGTGTTTCAAATCATAGAAAGTTATAGTGTCAGTCCTCTTGTACTTAAGTGGGCATTGTGCCTTTTCTATTAAATTCGGATGCAATCTCTGTGTTTAATCGTCATAAAGAAGGTCCAAGGTATACAGCAAACCTGAAGTGAAGCATCGGAATCTAAAATTAGACTAAATGAGAGGTTCAAATCAAAGAAAGTGAGAGTGTCAGTTATCTTGTACATAAGTCGGCATTGTGCCTTTTGTATTAAATTCTGAAGCAATGTCTGTTTTTCATCGTCAATAAGAAAGTCCAAGGGATGTAGTAAACCTGAAGTGAAGCATCGGAATCTAAAACTGGACTCACAGGAGAGGTTCAAATCATAGAAAGTGAGACAGTCAATCCTCTTGTACTTAAGTCGGCATTGTGCCTTTTGTGTTAAATTCGGATGCAATTTCTGTGTTTCATCGTCAATAAGAAAGTCCAAGGTATATAGTACACCTGAAGTCAAGCATCGGAATCTAAAACTTGACTGAAAGGAGAGGGTCAAATCATAGAATGTTAGAGTGCAGTCCTCTTGTACTTAAGTCGGCATTGTGCCTTTTGTATTAAATTCGGATGCAATTTCTGTGCTTCATCGTCAATAAGAAGGTCCAAGGGTTACAGTAAATCTGAAGTGAGGCATCGGAATCTAAAACTAGTCTCACAGGAGAGGTTTAAATCATAGAAAGTTAGAGTGTGAGTCCTCTTGTACTTAAGTCGCCATTGTGCCTTTTGTATTAAATTCGGATGCAATTTCTGTGTTTCATCGTCAATAAGAAGGTCCAAGGGATACAGTAAACCTGAAGTAAAGCATCGGAATCTAAATCTGGAATCACAGGAGAGTTTCAAATCATAGAAAGTTATAGTGTCAGTCCTCTTGTACTTAAGTGGGCATTGTGGCTTTTGTATTAAATTCGGATGCAATCTCTGTGTTTAATCGTCAATAAGAAGGTCCAAGGGAAACAGTAAACCTGAAGTAAAGCATCGGAATCTAAAACTGGACTCACAGGATAGGTTCAAATCATAGAAAGTGAGAGTGTCAGTCCCCTTGTACTTAAGTCGGCATAGTGCCTTTTGTATTAAATTCGGATGCAATTTCTGTGTTTCATAGTCAATAAGAAGGTGCAAGGTATACAGTAAACCTGACGTGAAGCATCTGAATATAAAACTGGACTCACAGGAGAGGTTCAAATCATAGAGAGTAAGAGTGTCACTCCTCTTGTACTTAAGTCGGTTTTGCGCCTTTTGTATTAAATTCGGATGCAATTTCTGTGTTCCATCGTCAATAAAACGATCCAAGGGATACAGTAAACCTGAAGTGAAGCATCGGAATCTAAAACTGGGCTCACAGGTGAGGTCCAAACCATAGAATGTTAGAGTGTCAGTCCCCTTGTACTTAAGTCGGCATTGTGCCTTTTGTATTAAATTCGGATGGAATTTTTGTGTTTCATCGTCAATAACAAGGACCAAGGGATACAGTAAACCTGAAGTGAAGCATCGGAATCTAATACTGGACTCACAGGAGAGGTTCAAATCATAGAAAGTTAGAGTGTCAGTCCTCTTGTACTTAAGTCGGCATTGTGCCTTTTGTATTAAATTCGGATGCTATATCTGTGTTTCATCGTCAATAAGAAGGTGCAAGGTATGGAGTAAACCTGAAGTGAAGCATCGGAATCTAAAACTGGACTCACAGGAGAGGTTCAAGTCATAGAAAGTTTGAGTGTCAGTCCTCTTGTACTTAAGTCGGCATTGTGCCTTTTGAATTAAATACGGATGCAATTTCTGTGTTTCATCGTCAATAAGAAGTTCCAAGGGATACAGTAAACCTGAAGTGAAGCATCGGAATCTTACACTGGACTGACAGGAGAGGTTCAAATCATAGAAAGTGAGAGTGTCAGTTATCTTGTAGTCAAATCGGCATTGTGCCTTTTGTATTAGATTCCGATGCAATTTCTGTGTTTCATCGTCAATAAGAAGGTGCAAGGTATGCAGTAAACCTGAAGCGAAGCGTGGGAATCTAAAACTGGACTCACAGGAGAGGTTCAAATCATAGAGGGTGAGAGTGTCAGTCCTCTTGTACTTAAGTCGGCATTGTTTGTTTTATATTAAATTCGGATGCAATTTCTGTGTTTCATCGTCAATAAGAAGGTCCAAGGGATACAGTAAACCTGAAGTGAAGCATCAGAATTTAAAACTGGACTCACAGGAGAGGTTCAAATCATAGAGAGTGTGAGTGTCAGTCTTTTTTTACTGAAGTCGGCATTGTGAATTTTGTATTAAATTTGGATGCAATTTCTGTATTTCATCCTCAATAAGATGGTCCAAAGGATACAGTAAACCTGAAGTGAAGCATCGGAATCTAAAACTGGACCCACAGCTGAGGTTCAAATCATAAAATGTGAGAGTGTCAGTCCACTTTTACTTAAGTCGGCATTGTGCCTATTATATTAAATTTGGATGCAATTTCTGTGTTTCATCGTCAATAAGAAGGTCCAAGGTATACAGTAAACCCGACGTGAAGCATCGGAATCTAAAACTAGACTCACAGGAGAGATTGAAGTCATAGAGAGTTAGAGTGTCAGTCCTCTTGTACTTAATTCGGCATTGTGCCTTTTGTATTAAATTCGGATGGAATTTCTGTGTTTCATCGTCATAAAGAAGGTCCAAAGTATACAGCAAACCTAAAGTGAAGCATCGGAATCTAAAATTAGACTAAAATTAGAGGTTCAAATCATAGGAAGTGAGAGTGTCAGTTATCTTGTATATAAGTCGGCATTGTGCCTTTTGTATTAAATTCGGAAGCAATGTCTGTGTTTCATCGTCAATAAGAAAGTCCAAGGGATGTAGTAAACCTCAAGTGAAGCATCGGAATCTTACACTGGACTGACAGGAGAGGTTCAAATCATAGGAAGTGAGAGTGTCAGTTCTCTTGTAGTCAAATCGGCATTGTGCCTTTTGTATTAGATTCCGATGCAATTTCTGAGTTTCATCGTCAATAAGAAGGTGCAAGGTATACAGTAAACCTGAAGTGAAGAATCTGAATATAAAACTGGACTCAAAGGAGATGTTCAAATCATAGAGAGTTAGAGTGTCAGTCCTCTTGTACTTATGTCATTATTGTGCCTTTTGTATTAATTTCGGATGCAATTTCTGTGTTCCATCGTCAATAAAACGATCCAAGGGATACAGTAAACCTGAAGTGAAGCATCGGAATCTAAAACTGGACTCACAGGTGAGGTTCAAATCATAGAATGTTAGAGTGTCAGTCCACTTGTACTTAAGTCGGCGTTTCGCCTTTTGTATTACATTCGGATGGAATTTCTGTGTTTCATCGTCAATAAGAAGGTCCAAGGGATACAGTAAACCTGAAGAGAAGCATCGGAATCTAAAACTGGCCTCACAGGAGAGGTTCAAATCATAGAAAGTTAGAGTGTCAGTCCTCTTGTACTTAAGTCGGCATTGTGACTTTTGTATTAAATTTGGATGTTATTTCTGTGTTTCATCGTCAAGAAGAAGGTCCAAGGGATACAGTAAACCTGAAGTGAAGCATCGGAATCTAAAACTGGACTCACAGGAGAGGTTCAAATCATAGAAAGTTAGAGTGTCAGTCCTCTTGTACTTAAGTCGGCAATGTGCCTTTTGTGTTAAATTCGGATGCAATTTCTGTGTTTCATCGTCAATAAGAAAGTCCAAGGTATATAGTACACCTGAAGTCAAGCATCGGAATCTAAAACTTGACTGAAAGGAGAGGGTCAAATCATAGAATGTTAGAGTGCAGTCCTCTTGTACTTAAGTCGGCATTGTGCCTTTTGTATTAAATTCGGATGCAATTTCTGTGCTTCATCGTCAATAAGAAGGTCCCAGGGTTACAGTAAATCTGAAGTGAGGCATCGGAATCTAAAACTAGTCTCACAGGAGAGGTTTAAATCATAGAAAGTTAGAGTGTGAGTCCTCTTGTACTTAAGTCGCCATTGTGCCTTTTGTATTAAATTCGGATGCAATTTCTGTGTTTCATCGTCAATAAAAAGGTCCAAGGGATACAGTAAACCTGAAGTAAAGCATCGGAATCTAAATCTGGAATCACAGGAGAGTTTCAAATCATAAAAAGTTATAGTGTCAGTCCTCTTGTACTTAAGTGGGCATTGTGGCTTTTGTATTAAATTCGGATGCAATCTCTGTGTTTAATCGTCAATAAGAAGGTCCAAGGGATACAGTAAACCTGAAGTAAAGCATCGGAATCTAAAACTGGACTCACAGGATAGGTTCAAATCATAGAAAGTGAGAGTGTCAGTCCCCTTGTACTTAAGTCGGCATAGTGCCTTTTGTATTAAATTCGGATGCAATTTCTGTGTTTCATAGTCAATAAGAAGGTGCAAGGTATACAGTAAACCTGACGTGAAGCATCTGAATATAAAACTGTACTCACAGGAGAGGTTCAAATCATAGAGAGTAAGAGTGTCACTCCTCTTGTACTAAAGTCGGTTTAGCGCCTTTTGTATTAAATTCGGATGCAATTTCTGTGTTCCATCGTCAATAAAACGATCCAAGGGATACAGTAAACCTGAAGTGAAGCATCGGAATCTAAAACTGGGCTCACAGGTGAGGTCCAAACCATAGAATGTTAGAGTGTCAGTCCCCTTGTACTTAAGTCGGCATTGTGCCTTTTGTATTAAATTCGGATGGAATTTTTGTGTTTCATCGTCAATAACAAGGACCAAGGGATACAGTAAACCTGAAGTGAAGCATCGGAATCTAATACTGGACTCACAGGAGAGGTTCAAATCATAGAAAGTTAGAGTGTCTGTCCTCTTGTACTTAAGTCGGCATTGTGCCTTTTGTATTAAATTCGGATGCTATATCTGTGTTTCATCGTCAATAAGAAGGTGCAAGGTATGGAGTAAACCTGAAGTGAAGCATCGGAACCTAAAACTGGACTCACAGGAGAGGTTCAAGTCATAGAAAGTTTGAGTGTCAGTCCTCTTGTACTTAAGTCGGCATTGTGCCTTTTGTATTAAATACGGATGCAATTTCTGTGTTTCATCGTCAATAAGAAGTTCCAAGGGATACAGTAAACCTGAAGTGAAGCATCGGAATCTTACACTGGACTGACAGGAGAGGTTCAAATCATAGAAAGTGAGAGTGTCAGTTCTCTTGTAGTCAAATCGGCATTGTGCCTTTTGTATTAGATTCCGATGCAATTTCTGTGTTTCATCGTCAATAAGAAGGTGCAAGGTATGCAGTAAACCTGAAGCGAAGCGTGGGAATCTAAAACTGGACTCACAGGAGAGGTTCAAATCATAGAGGGTGAGAGTGTCAGTCCTCTTGTACTTAAGTCGGCATTGTTTGTTTTATATTAAATTCGGATGCAATTTCTGTGTTTCATCGTCAATAAGAAGGTCCAAGGGATACAGTAAACCTGAAGTGAAGCATCAGAATTTAAAACTGGACTCACAGGAGAGGTTCAAATCATAGAGAGTGTGAGTGTCAGTCTTTTTTTACTGAAGTCGGCATTGTGAATTTTGTATTAAATTTGGATGCAATTTCTGTATTTCATCGTCAATAAGATGGTCCAAAGGATACAGTAAACCTGAAGTGAAGCATCGGAATCTAAAACTGGACCCACAGCTGAGGTTCAAATCATAAAATGTGAGATTGTCAGTCCACTTTTACTTAAGTCGGCATTGTGCCTATTATATTAAATTTGGATGCAATTTCTGTGTTTCATCGTCAATAAGAAGGTCCAAGGTATACAGTAAACCCGAAGTGAAGCATCGGAATCTAAAACTAGACTCACAGGAGAGATTGAAGTCATAGAGAGTTAGAGTGTCAGTCCTCTTGTACTTAATTCGGCATTGTGCCTTTTGTATTAAATTCGGATGGAATTTCTGTGTTTCATCGTCATAAAGAAGGTCCAAAGTATACAGCAAACCTGAAGTGAAGCATCGGAATCTAAAATTATACTAAAATTAGAGGTTCAAATCATAGAAAGTGAGAGTGTCAGTTATCTTGTGTATAAGTCGGCATTGTGCCTTTTGTATTAAATTCGGAAGCAATGTCTGTGTTTCATCGTCAATAAGAAAGTCCAAGGGATGTAGTAAACCTGAAGTGAAGCATCGGAATCTTACACTGGACTGACAGGAGAGGTTCAAATCATAGAAAGTGAGAGTGTCAGTTCTCTTGTAGTCAAATCGGCATTGTGCCTTTTGTATTAGATTCCGATGCAATTTCTGAGTTTCATCGTCAATAAGAAGGTGCAAGGTATACAGTAAACCTGAAGTGAAGCATCTGAATATAAAACTGGACTCAAAGGAGATGTTCAAATCATAGAGAGTTAGAGTGTCAGTCCTCTTGTACTTATGTCATTATTGTGCCTTTTGTATTAATTTCGGATGCAATTTCTGTGTTCCATCGTCAATAAGAAGGTCCAAGGGATACAGTAAACCTGAAGAGAAGCATCGGAATCTAAAACTGGCCTCACAGGAGAGGTTCAAATCATAGAAAGTTAGAGTGTCAGTCCTCTTGTACTTAAGTCGGCATTGTGACTTTTGTATTAAATTTGGATGCTATTTCTGTGTTTCATCGTCAAGAAGAAGGTCCAAGGGATACAGTAAACCTGAAGTGAAGCATCGGAATCTAAAACTAGACTCACAGGAGAGGATCAAATCGTAGAAAGTTAGAGTGACAGTCCTCTTGTACTTAAGTCGGCATTGTGCCTTTTGTATTAAATTCGGATGCAAACTCTGTGTTTCATCGTCAATAAGAAGGTCCAAGGGATACAGTAAACCTGAAGTGAAGCATCGGAATCTAAAACTGGACTCACAGGAGAGGTTCAAATCATAGAAAGTTAGAGTGTCAGTCCTCTTGTACTTAAGTCGGCAATGTGCCTTTTGGGTTAAATTCGGATGCAATATCTGTGTTTCATCGTCAATAAGAAGGTGCAAGGTATGCAGTAAACCTGAAGTGAAGCATCGGAATTTAAAACTGGACTCACAGGAGAGGTTCAAATCATACAAAGTTTGAGTGTCAGTTCTCTTGTACTTAAGTCGGCATTGTGCCTTTTGTATTAAATACGGATGCAATTTCTGTGTTTCATAGTCAATAAGAAGTTCCAAGGGGCACAGTAAACCTGAAGTGAGGCATCGGAATCTAACACTAGACTGACAGGAGAGGTTCAAATCACAGAAAGTGAGAGTGTCAGTCCTCTTGTACTTAAGTCGGCATTGTGCCTTTTGTATTAAATTCGGATGCAAACTCTGTGTCTCATCGTCAATAAGAAGTTCCATGGGATACAGTAAACCTGAAGTGAAGCATCGGAATCTAAAACTGGACTCACAATAGAGGTTCAAATCATAGAAAGTGAGAGTGTCAGTTCTCTTGTAATCAAGTCGGCATTGTGCCCTTTGTATTAGATTCCGATGCAATATCTGTGTTTCATCGTCAATAAGAAGGTGCAAGGTATGCAGTAACCTGAAGTGAAGCGTGGGAATCTAAAACTGGACTCACAGGAGAGGTTCAAATCGTAGAAAGTGAGAGTGTCAGTCCCTTTGTACTTAAGTCGCATTGTTCCTTTTGTATTAAATTCGGATGCAATTTCTGTGTTTCATCGTCAATAAGAAAGTCCAAGGGATACAGTAAACCTGAAGTGAAGCATCGGAATCTAAAACTGCACTCACAGGAGAGGATCAAATCATTGAAAGTCAGAGTGTCAGTCCTCTTGTACTTAAGTCGGCATTGTGACATTTGTATTAAATTCAGATGCAAACTCTGTGTTTCATCGTCAATAAGAAGGTCCAAGGGATACAGTAAACCTGAAGTGAAGCATCCGAATCTAAAACTGGACTCACAGGAGAGGTTCTAATCATAGAAAGTTAGAATGTCAGTCTTCTTGTACTTAAGTCTTCATTGTGCCTTTTGTATTAAATTCGGATGCAATTTCTGTGTTTCATCGTCAATAAGAAGGTCCAAGTGATACAGTAAACCTGAAGTGAAGCATCTGAAAATAAAACTGGACTCACAGGAGAGGTTCAAATCATAGAAGGTGAGAGTGTCAGTCTCCTTGTACTTAAGTCGGCATTGTTCGTTTTATATTAAATTCGGATGCAATTTCTGTGTTTCATCGTCAATAAGAAGGATCAAGGGAAACAGTAAACCTTAAGTGAAGCATCAGAATTGAAACCTGGACTCACAGGAGAGGTTCAAATCATAGAGAGTGAGAGTGTCAGTCTTTTTTTACAGAAGTCGGCATTGTGAATTTTGTATTAAATTTGGATGCAATTTCTGTGTTTCATCGTCAGTAAGATGGTCCAAAGGATACAGTAAACCTGAAGTGATGCATCGGAATCTAAAACTGGAACCACAGCTGAGGTTCAAATCATAAAATGTGTGAGTGTCAGTCCACTTTTACTTAAGTCGGCATTGTGCCTTTTATATTAAATTTGGATGCAATTTCTGTGTTTCATCGTCAATAAGAAGGTCCGAGGTATACAGTAAACCCGACGTGAAGCATCGGAATCTAAAACTAGACTCACAGGAGAGATTGAAGTCATAGAAAGTTAGAGTGTCAGTCCTCTTGTACTTAAGTCGGCATTGTGCCTTTTGTATTAAATTCGGATGGAATTTCTGTGTTTCATCGTCATAAAGAAGGTCCAAGGTATACAGCAAACCTGAAGTGAAGCATCGGAATCTAAAATTAGACTAAAAGGAGAGGTTCAAATCATAGAAAGTGAGAGTGTCAGTTATCTTGTACATAAGTCGGCATTGTGCCTTTTGTATTAAATTCGGAAGCAATGTCTGTGTTTCATCGTCAATAAGAAAGTCCAAGGGATGTAGTAAACCTGAAGTGAAGCATCGGAATCTAAAACTGGACCCACAGGAGAGTTTCAAATCATAGAAAGTTATAGTGTCAGTCCTCTTGTACTTAAGTGGGCATTGTGCCTTTAGTATTAAATTCGGATGCAATCTCTGTGTTTAATCGTCAATAAGAAGGTCCAAGGGATACAGTAAACCTGAAGTGAAGCAACGGAATCTAAAACTGGACTCACAGGAGAGTTTCAAATGATAGAAAGTGAGAGTGTCAGTCCCCTTGTATTTAAGTCGGCATAGTGCCTTTTGTATTGAATTCGGATGCAATTTCTGAGTTTCATCGTCAATAAGAAGGTGCAAGGAATACAGTAAACCTGAAGTGAAGCATCTGAATATAAAACTGGACTCAAAGGAGGGGTTCAAATCATAGAAAGTTAGAGTGTCAGTCCTCTTGTACTTAAGTCGGCATTGTGCCTTTTGTATTAAATTCAGATGCAAACTCTGTGTTTCATCGTCAATAACAAGGACCAAGGGATACAGTAAACCTAAAGTGAAGCATCGGAATCTAAAACTGGACTCACAGGAGAGGTTCAAATCATAGAGAGTAAGAGTGTCACTCCTCTTGTACTTATGTCGGTATTGTGCCTTTTGTATAAATTCGGATGCAATTTCTATGTTCCATCGTCAATAAAACGATCCAAGGGATACAGTAAACCAGAAGTGAAGCATCGGAATCTAAAACTGGACTCACAGGTGAGGTTCAAATCATAGAAAGTTAGAGTGTCAGTCCACTTGTACTTAAGTCGGCATTGTGCCTTTTGCATTACATTCGGATGGAATTTCTGTGTTTCATCGTCAATAAGAAGGTCCAAAGGATACAGTAAACATGAAGTGAAGCATCGGAATCTAAAACTGGCCTCACAGGAGAGGTTCAAATCATAGAAAGTTAGAGTGTCAGTCCTCTTGTACTTAAGTCGGCATTGTGACTTTTGTATTAAATTCGGATGCAAACTCTGTGTCTCATCGTCAATAAGAAGTTCCATGGAATACAGTAAACCTGAAGTGAAGCATCGGAATTTTAAACTGGACTCACAATAGAGTTTCAGATCACAGAAAGTGAGAGTGTCAGTTCTCTTGTAGTCAAGTCGGCATTGTGCCCTTTGTATTAGATTCCGATGCAATATCTGTGTTTCATCGCCAATAAGAAGGTGCAAGGTATGCAGTGAAGCTGAAGTGAAGCGTGGGAATCTAAAACTGGACTCACAGGAGAGGTTCAAATCGTAGAAAGTGAGAGTGTCAGTCCTCTTGTACTTAAGTCGGCATTGTTCCTTTTGTATTAACTTCGGATGCAATTTCTGTGTTTCATCGTCAATAAGAAAGTCCAAGGGATACAGTAAACCTGAAGTGAAGCATCGGAATCTAAAACTGCACTCACAGGAGAGGATCATATCATTGAAAGTCAGAGTGTCAGTCCTCTTGTACTTAAGTCGGCATTGTGACATTTGTATTAAATTCAGATGCAAACTCTGTGTTTCATCGTCAATAAGAAGGTCCAAGTGATACAGTAAACCTGAAGTGAAGCATCCGAATCTAAAACTGGACTCACAGGAGAGGTTCAAATCATAGAAAGTTAGAATGTCAGTCTTCTTGTACTTAAGTCGGCATTGTGCCTTTTGTATTAAATTCGGATGCAATATCTGTGTTTCATCGTCAATAAGAAGGTGCAAGGTATGGAGTAAACCTGAAGTGAAGCATCGGAATCTAAAACTGGACTCACAGGAGAGGTTCAAGACATAGAAAGTTTGAGTGTCAGTCCTCTTGTACTTAAGTCGGCATTGTGCCTTTTGTATTAAATTCGAATACAATTTCTGTGTTTCATCGTCAATAAGGAGGTCGAAGGGATACAGTATACCTGAAGTGAAGCATCGGAATCTAAAACTGGACTCACAGGAGAGGTTCAAATCATAGAGAGTAAGAGTGTAACTCCTCTTGTACTTAAGTCGGTTTTGTGCCTTTTGTATTAAATTCGGATGGAATTTATGTGTTCCATCGTCAATAAAACGATCCAAGGGATACTGTAAACCTGAAGTGAAGCATCGGAATCTAAAACTGGACTCACAGGTGAGGTCCAAATCATAGAATGTTAGAGTGTCAGTCCTCTTGTACTTAAGTAGGCATTGTGCCTTTTGTATTAAATTCGGATGGAATTTCTGTGTTTCATCGTCAATAAGAAGGTCCAAAGGATACAGTAAACATGCAGTGAAGCATCGGAATCTAAAACTGGCCTCACAGGAGAGGTTCAAATCATAGAAAGTTAGAGTGTCAGTCCTCTTGTACTTAAGTCGGCATTGTGACTTTTGTATTAAATTTGGATGCTATTTCTGTGTTTCATCGTCAAGAAGAAGGTGCAAGGGATACAGTAATCCTGAAGTGAAGCATCGGAATATAAAACTAGACTCACAGGAGAGGATCAAATCGTAGAAAGTTAGAGTGACAGTCCTCTTGCACTTAAGTCGGCATTGTGCCTTTTGTATTAAATACGGATGCAATTTCTGTCTTTCATCGTCAATAAGAAGTTCCAAGGGACACAGTAAACCTGAAGTGAAGCATCGGAATCTAACACTGGACTGACAGGTGAGGTTCAAATCAAAGAAAGTGAGAGTGTCAGTCCTCCTGTACTTAAGTCGGCATTGTGCCTTTTGTATTAAATTCGGATGCAAACTCTGTGTCTCATCGTCAATAAGAAGTTCCATGGAATACAGTAAACCTGAAGTGAAGCATCGGAATTTTAAACTGGACTCACAATAGAGTTTCAAATCACAGAAAGTGAGAGTGTCAGTTCTCTTGTAGTCAAGTCGGCATTGTGCCCTTTGTATTAGATTCCGATGCAATATCTGTGTTTCATCGTCAATAAGAAGGTGCAAGGTATGCAGTGAAGCTGAAGTGAAGCGTGGGAATCTAAAACTGGACTCACAGGAGAGGTTCAAATCGTAGAAAGTGAGAGTGTCAGTCCTCTTGTACTTAAGTCGGCATTGTTCCTTTTGTATTAACTTCGGATGCAATTTCTGTGTTTCATCGTCAATAAGAAAGTCCAAGGGATACAGTAAACCTGAAGTGAAGCATCGGAATCTAAAACTGCACTCACAGGAGAGGATCATATCATTGAAAGTCAGAGTGTCAGTCCTCTTGTACTTAAGTCGGCATTGTGACATTTGTATTAAATTCAGATGCAAACTCTGTGTTTCATCGTCAATAAGAAAGTCCAAGTGATACAGTAAACCTGAAGTGAAGCATCCGAATCTAAAACTGGACTCACAGGAGAGGTTCAAATCATAGAAAGTTAGAATGTCAGTCTTCTTGTACTTAAGTCGGCATTGTGCCTTTTGTATTAAATTCGGATGCAATATCTGTGTTTCATCGTCAATAAGAAGGTGCAAGGTATGGAGTAAACCTGAAGTGAAGCATCGGAATCTAAAACTGGACTCACAGGAGAGGTTCAAGACATAGAAAGTTTGAGTGTCAGTCCTCTTGTACTTAAGTCGGCATTGTGCCTTTTGTATTAAATTCGAATACAATTTCTGTGTTTTATCGTCAATAAGGAGGTCGAAGGGATACAGTGTACCTGAAGTGAAGCATCGGAATCTAAAACTGGACTCACAGGAGAGGTTCAAATCATAGAGAGTAAGAGTGTAACTCCTCTTGTACTTAAGTCGGTTTTGTGCCTTTTGTATTAAATTCGGATGGAATTTATGTGTTCCATCGTCAATAAAACGATCCAAGGGATACTGTAAACCTGAAGTGAAGCATCGGAATCTAAAACTGGACTCACAGGTGAGGTCCAAATCATAGAATGTTAGAGTGTCAGTCCTCTTGTACTTAAGTCGGCATTGTGCCTTTTGTATTAAATTCGGATGGAATTTCTGTGTTTCATCGGCAATAACAAGGACCAAGGGATACAGTAAACCTGAAGTGAAGCATCGGAATCTAAAACTGGACTCACAGGAGAGGTTCAAATCATAGAAAGTTAGAGTGTCAGATCTCTTGTACTTAAGTCGGCATTGTGCCTTTTGTATTAAATTCGGATGCAATATCTGTGTTTCATCGTCAATAAGAAGGTGCAAGGTATGGAGTAAACCTGAAGTGAAGCATCGGAATCTAAAACTGGACTCACAGGAGAGGTTTAAGTCATAGAAAGTTTGAGTGTCAGTCCTCTTGTACTTAAGTCGGCATTGTGCCTTTTGTATCAAATACGTATGCAATTTCTGTGTTTCATCGTCAATAAGAACTTAGAAGGGGCACAGTAAACCTGAAGTGAAGCATCGGAATCTAACACTGGACTGACAGGAGAGGTTCAAATCACAGAAAGTGAGAGTGTCAGTCATCTTGTACTTAAGTCGGCAATGTGCATTTTGTATTAAATTCGGATGCAATATCTGTGTTTCATCGTCAATAAGAAGGTGCAAGGTATGCAGTAAACCTGAAGTGAAGCATCGGAATCTAAAACTGGACTCACAGGAGAGGTTCAAATCATATAAAGTTTGAGTGTCAGTCCTGTTGTACTTAAGTCGTCATTGTGCCTTTTGTATTAAATACGGATGCAATATCTGTGTTTCATCGTCAATAAGAAGTTAGAAGGGACACAGTAAAACTGAAGTGAAGCATCGGAATCTAACACTGGACTGACAGGAGAGGTTCAAATCACAGAAAGTGAGAATGTCAGTCCTCTTGTACTTACGTCGGCATTGTGCCTTTTGTATTAAATTCGGATGCAAACTCTGTGTCTCATCGTCAATAAGAAGTTCCATGGGATACAGTAAACCTGAAGTGAAGCATCGGAATCTAAAACTGGACTCACAATAGAGGTTCAAATCATAGAAAGTGAGAGTGCCAGTTCTCTTGTAGTCAAGTCGACATTGTGCCCTTTGTATTAGATACCGATGCAATATCTGTGTTTCATCGTCAATAAGAAGGTGCAAGGTATGCAGTAAACCTGAAGTGAAGCGTGGGAATCTAAAACTGGACTCACAGGAGAGGTGCAAATCGTAGAAAGTGAGAGTGTCAGTCCTCTTGTACTTAAGTCGGCATTGTTCCATTTGTATTAAATTCGGATGCAATTTCTGTGTTTCATCGTCAATAAGAAAGTCCAAGGGATACAGTAAACCTGAAGTGAAGCATCGGAATCTAAAACTGCACTCACAGGAGAGGATCAAACCATTGAAAGTCAGAGTGTCAGTCCTCTTGTACTTAAGTCGGCATTGTGACATTTGTATTAAATTCAGATGCAAACTCTGTGTTTCATCGTCAATAAGAAGGTCCAAGTGATACAGTAAATCTGAAGTGAAGCATCCGAAACTAAAACTGGACTCACAGGAGAGGTTCAAATCATAGAAAGTTAGAATGTCTGTCTTCTTGTACTTAAGTCTTCATTGTGCATTTTGTATTAAATTCGGATGCAATTTCTGTGTTTCATCGTCAATAAGAAGGTCCAAGGGATACAGTAAACCTGAAGTGAAGCATCTGAATATAAAACTGGACTCACAGGAGAGGTTCAAATCATAGAAAGTTAGAGTGTGAGTCCTCTTGTACTTAAGTCGGCATTGTGCCTTTTGTATTAAATTCGGATGGAATTTCTGTGCTTCATCGTCAATAACAAGATCCAAGGGACACAGTTAACCTGAAGTGAAGCATCGGAATCTAACACTGGACTGACAGGAGAGGTTCAAATAACAGAAAGTGAGAGAGTCAGTCCTCTTGTACTTAAGTCGGCATTGTGCCTTTTGTATTAAATTCGGATGCAAACTCTGTGTCTCATCGTCAATAAGAAGTTCCATGGGATACAGTAAAGCTGAAGTGAAGCATCGGAATCTAAAACTGGACTCACAATAGAGGTTCAAATCATAGAAAGTGAGAGTGTCAGTTCTCTTGTAGTCAAGTCGGCATAGTGCTCTTTGTATTAGATTCCGATGCAATATCTGTGTTTCATCGTCAATAAGAAGGTGCAAGGTATGCAGTAAACCTGAAGTGAAGCGTGGGAATCTAAAACTGGACTCACAGGAGAGGTTCAAATCGTAGAAAGTGAGAGTGTCAGTCCTCTTGTACTTAAGTCGGCATTGTTCCTTTTGTATTAAATTCGGATGCAAATTCTGTGTTTCATCATCAATAAGAAAGTCCAAGGGATGTATTAAACCTGAAGTGAAGCATCGGAATCTAAAACTGGACTCACAGGAGTGTTTCAAATCATAGAAAGTTATAGTGTCAGTCCTCTTGTACTTAAGTGGGCATTGTGCCTTTAGTATTAAATTCGGATGCAATCTCTGTGTTTAATCGTCAATAAGAAGGTCCAAGGGATGTAGTAAACCTGAAGTGAAGCATCGGAATCTAAAACTGGACCCACAGGAGAGTTTCAAATCATAGAAAGTTATAGTGTCAGTCCTCTTGTACTTAAGTGGGCATTGTGCCTTTAGTATTAAATTCGGATGCAATCTCTGTGTTTAATCGTCAATAAGAAGGTCCAAGGGATACAGTAAACCTGAAGTGAAGCAACGGAATCTAAAACTGGACTCACAGGAGAGTTTCAAATGATAGAAAGTGAGAGTGTCAGTCCCCTTGTATTTAAGTCGGCATAGTGCCTTTTGTATTGAATTCGGATGCAATTTCTGAGTTTCATCGTCAATAAGAAGGTGCAAGGAATACAGTAAACCTGAAGTGAAGCATCTGAATATAAAACTGGACTCAAAGGAGGGGTTCAAATCATAGAAAGTTAGAGTGTCAGTCCTCTTGTACTTAAGTCGGCATTGTGCCTTTTGTATTAAATTCAGATGCAAACTCTGTGTTTCATCGTCAATAACAAGGACCAAGGGATACAGTAAACCTAAAGTGAAGCATCGGAATCTAAAACTGGACTCACAGGAGAGGTTCAAATCATAGAGAGTAAGAGTGTCACTCCTCTTGTACTTATGTCGGTATTGTGCCTTTTGTATTAAATTCGGATGCAATTTCTATGTTCCATCGTCAATAAAACGATCCAAGGGATACAGTAAACCAGAAGTGAAGCATCGGAATCTAAAACTGGACTCACAGGTGAGGTTCAAATCATAGAAAGTTAGAGTGTCAGTCCACTTGTACTTAAGTCGGCATTGTGCCTTTTGCATTACATTCGGATGGAATTTCTGTGTTTCATCGTCAATAAGAAGGTCCAAAGGATACAGTAAACATGAAGTGAAGCATCGGAATCTAAAACTGGCCTCACAGGAGAGGTTCAAATCATAGAAAGTTAGAGTGTCAGTCCTCTTGTACTTAAGTCGGCATTGTGACTTTTGTATTAAATTTGGATGCTATTTCTGTGTTTCATCGTCAAGAAGAAGGTGCAAGGGATACAGTAATCCTGAAGTGAAGCATCGGAATTTAAAACTAGACTCACAGGAGAGGATCAAATCGTAGAAAGTTAGAGTGACAGTCCTCTTGCACTTAAGTCGGCATTGTGCCTTTTGTATTAAATACGGATGCAATTTCTGTCTTTCATCGTCAATAAGAAGTTCCAAGGGACACAGTAAACCTGAAGTGAAGCATCGGAATCTAACACTGGACTGACAGGTGAGGTTCAAATCAAAGAAAGTGAGAGTGTCAGTCCTCCTGTACTTAAGTCGGCATTGTGCCTTTTGTATTAAATTCGGATGCAAACTCTGTGTCTCATCGTCAATAAGAAGTTCCATGGAATACAGTAAACCTGAAGTGAAGCATCGGAATTTTAAACTGGACTCACAATAGAGTTTCAAATCACAGAAAGTGAGAGTGTCAGTTCTCTTGTAGTCAAGTCGGCATTGTGCCCTTTGTATTAGATTCCGATGCAATATCTGTGTTTCATCGCCAATAAGAAGGTGCAAGGTATGCAGTGAAGCTGAAGTGAAGCGTGGGAATCTAAAACTGGACTCACAGGAGAGGTTCAAATCGTAGAAAGTGAGAGTGTCAGTCCTCTTGTACTTAAGTCGGCATTGTTCCTTTTGTATTAACTTCGGATGCAATTTCTGTGTTTCATCGTCAATAAGAAAGTCCAAGGGATACAGTAAACCTGAAGTGAAGCATCGGAATCTAAAACTGCACTCACAGGAGAGGATCATATCATTGAAAGTCAGAGTGTCAGTCCTCTTGTACTTAAGTCGGCATTGTGACATTTGTATTAAATTCAGATGCAAACTCTGTGTTTCATCGTCAATAAGAAGGTCCAAGTGATACAGTAAACCTGAAGTGAAGCATCCGAATCTAAAACTGGACTCACAGGAGAGGTTCAAATCATAGAAAGTTAGAATGTCAGTCTTCTTGTACTTAAGTCGGCATTGTGCCTTTTGTATTAAATTCGGATGCAATATCTGTGTTTCATCGTCAATAAGAAGGTGCAAGGTATGGAGTAAACCTGAAGTGAAGCATCGGAATCTAAAACTGGACTCACAGGAGAGGTTCAAGACATAGAAAGTTTGAGTGTCAGTCCTCTTGTACTTAAGTCGGCATTGTGCCTTTTGTATTAAATTCGAATACAATTTCTGTGTTTCATCGTCAATAAGGAGGTCGAAGGGATACAGTATACCTGAAGTGAAGCATCGGAATCTAAAACTGGACTCACAGGAGAGGTTCAAATCATAGAGAGTAAGAGTGTAACTCCTCTTGTACTTAAGTCGGTTTTGTGCCTTTTGTATTAAATTCGGATGGAATTTATGTGTTCCATCGTCAATAAAACGATCCAAGGGATACTGTAAACCTGAAGTGAAGCATCGGAATCTAAAACTGGACTCACAGGTGAGGTCCAAATCATAGAATGTTAGAGTGTCAGTCCTCTTGTACTTAAGTAGGCATTGTGCCTTTTGTATTAAATTCGGATGGAATTTCTGTGTTTCATCGTCAATAAGAAGGTCCAAAGGATACAGTAAACATGCAGTGAAGCATCGGAATCTAAAACTGGCCTCACAGGAGAGGTTCAAATCATAGAAAGTTAGAGTGTCAGTCCTCTTGTACTTAAGTCGGCATTGTGACTTTTGTATTAAATTTGGATGCTATTTCTGTGTTTCATCGTCAAGAAGAAGGTGCAAGGGATACAGTAATCCTGAAGTGAAGCATCGGAATATAAAACTAGACTCACAGGAGAGGATCAAATCGTAGAAAGTTAGAGTGACAGTCCTCTTGCACTTAAGTCGGCATTGTGCCTTTTGTATTAAATACGGATGCAATTTCTGTCTTTCATCGTCAATAAGAAGTTCCAAGGGACACAGTAAACCTGAAGTGAAGCATCGGAATCTAACACTGGACTGACAGGTGAGGTTCAAATCAAAGAAAGTGAGAGTGTCAGTCCTCCTGTACTTAAGTCGGCATTGTGCCTTTTGTATTAAATTCGGATGCAAACTCTGTGTCTCATCGTCAATAAGAAGTTCCATGGAATACAGTAAACCTGAAGTGAAGCATCGGAATTTTAAACTGGACTCACAATAGAGTTTCAAATCACAGAAAGTGAGAGTGTCAGTTCTCTTGTAGTCAAGTCGGCATTGTGCCCTTTGTATTAGATTCCGATGCAATATCTGTGTTTCATCGTCAATAAGAAGGTGCAAGGTATGCAGTGAAGCTGAAGTGAAGCGTGGGAATCTAAAACTGGACTCACAGGAGAGGTTCAAATCGTAGAAAGTGAGAGTGTCAGTCCTCTTGTACTTAAGTCGGCATTGTTCCTTTTGTATTAACTTCGGATGCAATTTCTGTGTTTCATCGTCAATAAGAAAGTCCAAGGGATACAGTAAACCTGAAGTGAAGCATCGGAATCTAAAACTGCACTCACAGGAGAGGATCATATCATTGAAAGTCAGAGTGTCAGTCCTCTTGTACTTAAGTCGGCATTGTGACATTTGTATTAAATTCAGATGCAAACTCTGTGTTTCATCGTCAATAAGAAAGTCCAAGTGATACAGTAAACCTGAAGTGAAGCATCCGAATCTAAAACTGGACTCACAGGAGAGGTTCAAATCATAGAAAGTTAGAATGTCAGTCTTCTTGTACTTAAGTCGGCATTGTGCCTTTTGTATTAAATTCGGATGCAATATCTGTGTTTCATCGTCAATAAGAAGGTGCAAGGTATGGAGTAAACCTGAAGTGAAGCATCGGAATCTAAAACTGGACTCACAGGAGAGGTTCAAGACATAGAAAGTTTGAGTGTCAGTCCTCTTGTACTTAAGTCGGCATTGTGCCTTTTGTATTAAATTCGAATACAATTTCTGTGTTTTATCGTCAATAAGGAGGTCGAAGGGATACAGTGTACCTGAAGTGAAGCATCGGAATCTAAAACTGGACTCACAGGAGAGGTTCAAATCATAGAGAGTAAGAGTGTAACTCCTCTTGTACTTAAGTCGGTTTTGTGCCTTTTGTATTAAATTCGGATGGAATTTATGTGTTCCATCGTCAATAAAACGATCCAAGGGATACTGTAAACCTGAAGTGAAGCATCGGAATCTAAAACTGGACTCACAGGTGAGGTCCAAATCATAGAATGTTAGAGTGTCAGTCCTCTTGTACTTAAGTCGGCATTGTGCCTTTTGTATTAAATTCGGATGGAATTTCTGTGTTTCATCGGCAATAACAAGGACCAAGGGATACAGTAAACCTGAAGTGAAGCATCGGAATCTAAAACTGGACTCACAGGAGAGGTTCAAATCATAGAAAGTTAGAGTGTCAGATCTCTTGTACTTAAGTCGGCATTGTGCCTTTTGTATTAAATTCGGATGCAATATCTGTGTTTCATCGTCAATAAGAAGGTGCAAGGTATGGAGTAAACCTGAAGTGAAGCATCGGAATCTAAAACTGGACTCACAGGAGAGGTTTAAGTCATAGAAAGTTTGAGTGTCAGTCCTCTTGTACTTAAGTCGGCATTGTGCCTTTTGTATCAAATACGTATGCAATTTCTGTGTTTCATCGTCAATAAGAACTTAGAAGGGGCACAGTAAACCTGAAGTGAAGCATCGGAATCTAACACTGGACTGACAGGAGAGGTTCAAATCACAGAAAGTGAGAGTGTCAGTCATCTTGTACTTAAGTCGGCAATGTGCATTTTGTATTAAATTCGGATGCAATATCTGTGTTTCATCGTCAATAAGAAGGTGCAAGGTATGCAGTAAACCTGAAGTGAAGCATCGGAATCTAAAACTGGACTCACAGGAGAGGTTCAAATCATATAAAGTTTGAGTGTCAGTCCTGTTGTACTTAAGTCGTCATTGTGCCTTTTGTATTAAATACGGATGCAATATCTGTGTTTCATCGTCAATAAGAAGTTAGAAGGGACAAAGTAAAACTGAAGTGAAGCATCGGAATCTAACACTGGACTGACAGGAGAGGTTCAAATCACAGAAAGTGAGAATGTCAGTCCTCTTGTACTTACGTCGGCATTGTGCCTTTTGTATTAAATTCGGATGCAAACTCTGTGTCTCATCGTCAATAAGAAGTTCCATGGGATACAGTAAACCTGAAGTGAAGCATCGGAATCTAAAACTGGACTCACAATAGAGGTTCAAATCATAGAAAGTGAGAGTGCCAGTTCTCTTGTAGTCAAGTCGACATTGTGCCCTTTGTATTAGATACCGATGCAATATCTGTGTTTCATCGTCAATAAGAAGGTGCAAGGTATGCAGTAAACCTGAAGTGAAGCGTGGGAATCTAAAACTGGACTCACAGGAGAGGTGCAAATCGTAGAAAGTGAGAGTGTCAGTCCTCTTGTACTTAAGTCGGCATTGTTCCATTTGTATTAAATTCGGATGCAATTTCTGTGTTTCATCGTCAATAAGAAAGTCCAAGGGATACAGTAAACCTGAAGTGAAGCATCGGAATCTAAAACTGCACTCACAGGAGAGGATCAAACCATTGAAAGTCAGAGTGTCAGTCCTCTTGTACTTAAGTCGGCATTGTGACATTTGTATTAAATTCAGATGCAAACTCTGTGTTTCATCGTCAATAAGAAGGTCCAAGTGATACAGTAAACCTGAAGTGAAGCATCCGAAACTAAAACTGGACTCACAGGAGAGGTTCAAATCATAGAAAGTTAGAATGTCTGTCTTCTTGTACTTAAGTCTTCATTGTGCATTTTGTATTAAATTCGGATGCAATTTCTGTGTTTCATCGTCAATAAGAAGGTCCAAGGGATACAGTAAACCTGAAGTGAAGCATCTGAATATAAAACTGGACTCACAGGAGAGGTTCAAATCATAGAAAGTTAGAGTGTGAGTCCTCTTGTACTTAAGTCGGCATTGTGCCTTTTGTATTAAATTCGGATGGAATTTCTGTGCTTCATCGTCAATAACAAGATCCAAGGGACACAGTTAACCTGAAGTGAAGCATCGGAATCTAACACTGGACTGACAGGAGAGGTTCAAATAACAGAAAGTGAGAGAGTCAGTCCTCTTGTACTTAAGTCGGCATTGTGCCTTTTGTATTAAATTCGGATGCAAACTCTGTGTCTCATCGTCAATAAGAAGTTCCATGGGATACAGTAAAGCTGAAGTGAAGCATCGGAATCTAAAACTGGACTCACAATAGAGGTTCAAATCATAGAAAGTGAGAGTGTCAGTTCTCTTGTAGTCAAGTCGGCTTAGTGCTCTTTGTATTAGATTCCGATGCAATATCTGTGTTTCATCGTCAATAAGAAGGTGCAAGGTATGCAGTAAACCTGAAGTGAAGCGTGGGAATCTAAAACTGGACTCACAGGAGAGGTTCAAATCGTAGAAAGTGAGAGTGTCAGTCCTCTTGTACTTAAGTCGGCATTGTTCCTTTTGTATTAAATTCGGATGCAAATTCTGTGTTTCATCATCAATAAGAAAGTCCAAGGGATGTATTAAACCTGAAGTGAAGCATCGGAATCTAAAACTGGACTCACAGGAGTGTTTCAAATCATAGAAAGTTATAGTGTCAGTCCTCTTGTACTTAAGTGGGCATTGTGCCTTTTCTATTAAATTTGGATTGCAATCTCTGTGTTTAATCGTCATAAAGAAGGTCCAAGGTATACAGCAAACCTGAAGTGAAGCATCGGAATCTAAAATTAGACTAAATGAGAGGTTCAAATCAAAGAAAGTGAGAGTGTCAGTTATCTTGTACATAAGTCGGCATTGTGCCTTTTGTATTAAATTCTGAAGCAATGTCTGTGTTTCATCGTCAATAAGAAAGTCCAAGGGATGTAGTAAACCTGAAGTGAAGCATCGGAATCTAAAACTGGACTCACAGGTGAGGTTCAAATCATAGAATGTTAGAGTGTCAGTCCACTTGTACTTAAGTCGGCATTGTGCCTTTTGTAATACATTCGGATGGAATTCCTGTGTTTCATCGTCAATAAGAAGGTCCAAGGGATACAGTAAACCAGAAGTGAAGCATCGGAATCTAAAACTGGATTCACAGGAGAGGTTCAAATCATAGAAAGTTAGAGTGTCAGTCCTCTTGTACTTAAGTCGGCGATGTGACTTTTGTATTAAATTTGGATGCTATTTCTGTGTTTCATCGTCAAGAAGAAGATCCAAGGGTTACAGTAAACCTGAAGTGAAGCATCGGAATCTAAAACTAGACTCACAGGAGAGGATCAAATCGTAGAAAGTTAGAGTGACAGTCCTCTTGTACTTAAGTCGGCATTGTGCCTTTTGTATTAAATTCGGATGCAAACTCTGTGTTTCATCGTCAATAAGAAGGTCCAAGGGATACAGTAAACCTGAAGTGAAGCATCGGAATCTAAAACTGGACTCACTGGAGAGGTTCAAATCATAGAAAGTTAGAGTGTCAGTCCTCTTGTACTTAAGTCGGCAATGTGCCTTTTGTATTAAATTCGGATGCAATATCTGTGTTTCATCGTCAATAAGAAGGTGCAAGGTATGCAGTAAACCTGAAGTGAAGCATCGGAATCTAAAACTGGACTCACAGGAGAGGTTCAAATCATATAAAGTTTGAGTGTCAGTCCTCTTGTACTTAAGTCGGCATTGTGCCTTTTGTATTAAATACGGATGCAATTTCTGCATTACATCGTCAATAAGAAGGTGCAAGGTATACAGTAAACCTGAAGTGAAGCATCGGAATCTCAAACTGGACTCACAGGAGAGGTTCAAATCATAGAAAGTGAGAGTGTCAGTCCTCTTTTACTTAATTCGGCATTGTGCCTTTTGTACTAAATTCGGATGCAATTTCTGTGTTTCATCGTCAATAAGAAGGTGCAAGGTATGCAGTAAACCTAAAGTGAAGCTTCGGAATCTAAAACTGGACTCAAAGGAGAGGTAGAAAGTGAGAGAGTCAGTCCTCTTGTCCTTAAGTCGGCATTGTGCCTTTGTATTATATTCGGATGCAATTTCTGTGTTTCATCGTCAATAAGAATGTGCAAGGTATACACTAAACCAGAAGTGAAGCATCCTAATATAAAACTGGACTCACAGGGGAGGTTCAAATCATAGAAAGTTAGAGTGTCAGTCCTCTTGTACTTAAGTCGGCATTGTGCCTTTTGTATTAATTTCGGATGCAATTTCTGTGTTTTGTCGTCAATTAGAAGGTCCATGGGATACAGTAAACCTGATGTGAAGCATCGGAATCCAAAACTGGACTCACAGGAGAGGTTCAAATCATAGAAAATTAGAGTGTCATTCCTCATGTACTTAAGTCGGCATTGTGCCTTTTGTATTAAATTCGGATGCAATTTCCGTGATTTATCGTCAATTAGAAGGTCCATGGGATACAGTTAACCTGATGTGAAGCATCGGAATCTAAAACTGGACTCACAGGACAGGTTCAAATAATCGAAAATTAGAGTTTCAGTCCTCTTGTACTTAATTCGCCATTGTGCCTTTTGTATTCAATTCGGATGCAAACTCTGTGTTTCATCATCAATACGAAGGTCCAAGGGATACAGTAAGTCTGAAATGAAGCATCGGAATCTAAAATTGGACTCACAGGACAGGTTCAAATCATAGAAAGTGAGAGTGTCAGTCCTGTTGTACTTAAGTCGCCATTGTGCCTTCTTATTAAATTCGGATGCAATTTCTGTGTTTCATCGTCAATAAGAAGGTGCAAGGTGTACTGTAATCTTGAAGTGAAGCATCGGACTCTAAAACTGGACTCACGGGATAGGTTCAAATCGTAGAAAGTGAGAGTGTCAGTCCTCTTGTACTTAAGTCGGCATTGTGCCTTTTGAATTTAATTCCGATGCAATCTCTTTGTTTCATCGTCAATAAGAAGGTGCAAGGGATACAGTAATCCTGACGTGAAGCAGCGGAATCTAAAACTGGACTCCCAGGAGAGGTTCAAATCATAGAAAGTGCGAGTGTCAGTCGTCTTTTACTTAAGTCGGCATTGTGCCTTTTGTATTACATTCGGATGCAAATTCTTTGTTTCATCGTCAATAAGAAGGTCCAAAGAATACAGTAAACCTAAAGCGAAGCATGGGAATCTAAAACTGGACTCACAGGAGAGGTTCAAATCGTAGAAAGAGAGAGTGCCAGTCCTCTTGTACTTAAGTCGGCATTGTGCCTTTTGTATTAAATTCGGATGCAATTTCTGTGTTTCATCGTTAATAAGAAGGTGCAAGGTATACAGTAATCTTGAAGTGAAGCAGCGGACTCTAAAACTGGACTCACAGGAGAGGTTCAAATCGTAGAATGTGAGACTGTCAGTCCTCTTGTACTTAAGTCGGCATTGTGCCTTTTGTATTAAATTCGGATGCAATATCTGTGTTTCTTCGTCAATAAGAAGGTGCAAGGGATACAGTAAACCTAAAGTGAAGCTTCGGAATCTAAAACTGGACTCAAAGGAGAGGTAGAAAGTGAGAGAGTCAGTCCTCTTGTTCTTAAGTCGGCATTGTGCCTTTGTATTATATTCGGATGCAATTTCTGTGTTTCATCGTCAATAAGAATGTGCAAGGTATACAGTAAACCAGAAGTGAAGCATCGGAATATAAAACTGCACTCACAGGGGAGGTTCAAATCATAGAAAGTTAGAGTGTCAGTCCTCTTGTACTTAAGTCGGCATTGTGCCTTTTGTATTAAATTCGGATGCAATTTCTGTGTTTTGTCGTCAATTTGAAGGCCCATGGGATACAGTAAACCTGATGTGAAGCATCGGAATCCAAAACTGGACTCACAGGAGAAGTTCAAATCATAGAAAATTAGAGTGTCAGTCCTCATGTACTTAAGTCGGCATTGTGCCTTTTGTATTAAATTCGGATGCAATTTCCGTGATTTATCGTCAATTAGAAAGTCCATGGGATACAGTTAACCTGATGTGAAGCATCGGAATCTAAAACTGGACTCAGAGGACAGGTTCAAATAATCGAAAGTTAGAGTTTCAGTCCTCTTGTACTTAATTCGCCATTGTGCCTTTTGTATTAATTCGGAAGCAAAATCTGTGTTTCATCGTCAATACGAAGGTCCAAGGGATACAGTAAATCTTAAATGAAGCATCGGAATCTAAAATTGGGACTCACAGGACAGGTTCAAATCATAGAAAGTGAGAGTGTCAGTCCTGTTGTACTTAAGTCGCCATTGTGGCTTTTTATTAAATTCGGATGCAATTTCTGTGTTTCATCGTCAATAAGAAGGTGCAAGGTGTACAGTAATCTTGAATGAAGCATCGGACTCTAAAACTGGAACCCACGGGATAGGTTCAAATCGTAGAAAGTGAGAGTGTCAGTCCTCTTGAACTTAAGTCGGCATTGTGCCTTTTGAATTTAATTCCGATGCAATCTCTTTGTTTCATCGTCAATAAGAAGGTGCAAGGGATACAGTAATCCTGACGTGAAGCAGCGGAATCTAAAACTGGAGTCCCAGGAGAGGTTCAAATCACAGAAAGTGCGAGTGTCAGTCCTCCTTTACTTAAGTCGGCCATGTGCCTTTTGTATTACATTCGGATGCAAATTCTTTGTTTCATCGTCAATAAGAAGGTCCAAAGAATACAGTAAACCTAAAGTGAAGCATGGGAATCTAAAACTGGACTCACAGGAGAGGTTCAAATCATAGAAAGTTTAGAGTGTCAGTCCTCTTGTACTTAAGTCGGCTTTGTGCCTTTTGTCTTAAATTGGGATGCAATTTCTGTGTTTCATCGTCAATAAGAAGGTGCAAGGTATACAGTAAACCTGAAGTGAAGCATCGGAATCTCAAACTGGACTCACCGGAGAGGTTCAAATCATAGAAAGTGAGGAGTGTCAGTCCTTTTTTCCTTAATTCGGCATTGTGCCTTTTGTATTAAATTCGGATGCAATTTCTGTGTTTCATCGTCAATAAGAAGGTCCAAGGGATACAGTAAACCTAAAGTGATGCTTCGGAATCTAAAACTGGACTCAAAGGAGAGGTAGAAAGTGAGAGTGTCAGGTCCTCTTGTTCTTAAGTCGGCATTGTGCCTTTGTATTAAATTCGGATGCAATTTCTGTGTTTCATCGTCAATAAGAAGGTCAAAGGGAAACAGTAAAGCTGAAGTGAGGCTTTGGAATCTAAAACTGGACTCAAAGGAGAGATAGAAAGTGAGAGTGTCAGTCCTCTTCTACTTAAGTCGACATTGTGCCTTTTGTATTAAATTCGGATGCAATTTCTGTGTATCATCGTCAATAAGAAGGTGCAAGGTATACAGTAAACTTCAAGTGAAGCAATCGGAATCTAAAACAGGACTCACAGGAGAGGTTCAATTTAAAGGAAAATTAGAGTGTCAGTCCCCTTGTGCTTAAGTCGGCATTGTGCCTATTGTATTAGATTCGGATGCAGTTTCTGTGTTATATCGTCATTTAAAATGTCCAAGGGAGACAGTAAACCTGATGTGAAGCATCGGAATCTAAAACTGGACTCACAGGAGAGGTTCAAATCATAGAAAGTTAGAGTGTCAGTCCTCTTGTTCTTAAGTCGGCATTGTGCCCTTTGTAATAAATTCGGATGCAATTTCTGTGTATCATCGTCAATAAGAAGGTGCAAGGTATACAGTAAACCTCAAGTGAAGCATCGGAATCTAAAACAGGACTCACAGGAGAGGTTCAAATCATAGAAAATTAGAGTGTCAGTCCTCATAAACTTAAGTCGGCATTGTGCCTTTTGTATTAAATTCGGATGCAATTTCCGTGTTTTATCGTCAATTACAAGGTTTATGTAATGCAGTTAACCTGATGTGAAGCATCGGAATCTAAAACTGGACTCACAGGACAGGTTCAAATAATCGAAAGTTAGAGTTTCAGGTCCTCTTGTACTTAATTCGCCATTGTGCCTTTTGTATTAAATTCGGATGCAAACTCTGTGTTTCATCGTCAATACGAAGGTCCAAGGGATACAGTAAATCTGAAATGAAGCATCGGAATCTAAAATTGGACTCACAGGACAGGTTCAAATCATAGAAAGTGAGAGTGTCAGTCCTGTTGTACTTAAGTCGCCATTGTGCCTTTTTATTAAATTCGAATGCAATTTCTGTGTTTCATCGTCAATAAGAAGGTGCAAGGGATACAGTAAAACCTGACGTGAAGCATCGGAATCTAAAACTGGACTCGCAGGAGAGGTTCAAATCATAGAAATTGCGAGTGTCAGTCCTCTTTTACTTAAGTCGGCATTGTGCCTTTTGTATTAAATTCGTATGCAATTTCTGTGTTTTCATCGTCATTAAGAAGGTCCAAAGAATACAGTAAACCTAAAGTAAAGCATGGGAATCTAAAATTGGACTCACAGGAGAGGTTCAAATCGTAGAAAGAGAGAGTGCCAGTCATCTTGTACTTAAGTCGGCATTGTGCCTTTTGTATTAGTTTCCGATGCAATTTCTGTGTTTCATCGTCAATAAGAAGGTGCAAGGTATACAGTAATCTTGAAGTGAAGCATCGGACTCTAAAACTGGACTCACAGGAGAGGTTCAAATCGTAGAGAAGTGAGAGTGTCAGTCCTCTTGTACTTAAGTCGGTATTGTGCCTTTTGTACTAAATTCGGATGCAATATCTGTGTTTCTTCGTCAATAAGAAGGTGCAAGGTATACAGTAAACCTGAAGTGAAGCATCGGAATATAAAACTGGACTCACAGAGGAGGTTCAAATCATCGAAAGTTAGAGCGTCAGTCCTCTTGTACTTAAGTCGGCATTGTGCTTTTGTATTAAATTCGGGGTGTAAACTCTGTGTTTCATCGTCAATAAGAAGGTCCAAGTGATACAGTAAACCTGAAGTGAAGCATCGGGAATCTAAAACTGGACTCACAGGAGAGGTTGAAATCATAGAAAGTTAGAGTGTCAGTCCTCTTGTACTTAAGTCGGCATTGTGCCTTTTGTATTAAATTGGGATGGAATTTATGGTGTTTTCATCGTCAATAAGAGAGGTGCAAGGTATACAGAAAACCTGAAGTGAAGCATCAGAATCTAATACTGGACTCACAGGAGAGGCTCAAATCACAGAAAGTGAGAGTGTCAGTCCTGTTTTACTTAATTCGGCATTGTGCCTTTTGTATTAAATTCGTATGCAATTTCTGTGTTTCATCGTCATTACGAAGGTCCAAGGGATACAGTAATCCTGAAGTGAAGCATCGGAATTCTAAAACCGGACTCACAGGACAGGTTGAAATCATAGAAAGTTAGAGTGTAAGTCCTCTTTTACTTAATTCGGCATTGTGCCTTTTGTATTAAATTCGGATGCAATTTCTGTGTTTCATCGTCAATAAGAAGGTCCAGGGGATACAGTAAACCTGATGTGAAGCATCGGAAGCTAAGACTGGACTCACAGAAGAGGTTCAAATCATTGAAAGTGAGAGTGTCAGTCCTGTTGTACTTAAGTCGGCATTGTGCCTTTCGTATTAAATTCGAATGCAAACCCTGTGTTTCATCGTCAATAAGAAGGTCCATGTGATACAGTAAACCTGAAGTGAAGCATCGGAATCTAAAACTGGACTCACAGGAGAGGTTCAAATCATAGAAAGTGAGAGTTTAGGTCATCTTTTACTTAAGTCGGCATTGTGCCTTTTGTATTAAATTCGGATGAGATTTCTGTGTCTCGTCGTCAACACGAAGGTCCAAGGGTATACAGTAAACCTGAAGTGAAGCATCGGAATCTAAAACTGGACTCACAGGGAGAGGTTCAAATCGTAGGAAAGGTAGAGTATCAGTCCTCTTGTACATAAGTCGGGCATTGTGACTTTTGTATTAAATTCGGATGGAATTTCTGTGTTTCATCGTCAATAAGAAGGTGCAAGGTATACAGTAAACCTGAAGTGAAGCATCGGAATCTAAAACTGGACTCACAGGAGAGGTTCAAATCAAAGAAAATTAGAGTTTCAGTCCTCATGTACCTAAGTGGGCATTGTGCCTTTTGTATTAAATTCGGAATCAATTTCCGTGTTTTTATCGTCAATTAGAAGGTCCATGGGATACAGTAAACCTGACGTGAAGCATCGGAATCTAAAACTGGGCTCACAGGAGAGGTTCAAATCATAGAAAGATAGAGTATCAGTCCTCTTGTACTGAAGTCGCCATTGTGCCTTTTGTATTAAATTCGGATGCAAACTCTGTGTTTCATCGTCAATAAAAAGTTCCAAGGGATACAGTAAATCTGAAATGAAGCATCGGAATCTAAAACTGGACTCACAGGACAGTTTTAAATCATAGAAAGTGAGAGTGTCAGTCCTCTTTACTTAAGTCGGCATTGTGCCTTTCTATTACTTTCGGATGCAATTTCTGTGTTCCATCGTCAATAAGATGGTGCAAGGTGTACAGTAATCTTGAAGTGAAGCATCGGACTCTAAAACTGGACTCACAGGATACGTTCAAATCGTAGAGAGTGAGAGTGTCAGTCCTCTTGTACTTAAGTCGGCATTGTGCCTTTTGAATTTAATTCCGATGCAATCTCTTTCTTTCATCGTCAATAAGAAGGTGCAAGGGATACAGTAAACCTGCCGTGTAAGCATCGGAATCTAAAACTGGACTCCCAGGAGAGGTTCAAATCATAGAAAGTGCGAGTGTCAGTCCTCTTTTACTTAAGTCGGCATTGTGCCTTTTGTATTACATTCTAATGCAAATTCTGTGTTTCATCGTCAATACGAAGGTCCAAGGGATACAGTAAACCTGAAGTGAAGCTTCGGAATCTAAAACTGGACTCAAAGGAGGGGTAAGAAAGTGAAAGTGTCAGTCCTCTTGTACTTAAGTCGGCATTGTGCCTTTTGTATTAAATTCGGAAGCAATTTCTGTGTTTCATCGTCAATAAGAAGGTGCAAGGTATGCAGTAAACCTGAAGTGAAGCATCGGATTCTCAAACTGGACTCACAGGAGAGGTTCAAATCATAGTAAGTGAGAGTGTCAGTCCTCTTTTACTTAATTCTGCATTGTGCCTTTTGTATTAAATTCGTATGCAATTTCTGTGTTTCATCGTCAATGAGAAGGTCCAAGGGATACAGTAAACCTGAAGTGAAGCTTCGGAATCTAAAACTGGACTCAAAGGAGAGGTAGAAAGTGAGAGTGTCAGTCCTCTTGTACTTAATTCGGCATTGTGCCTTTTTGTATTAAATTCGGATGCAATTTCTGTGTTTCATCGTCAA
Organism: Schistocerca piceifrons; assembly: GCF_021461385.2. Lineage (NCBI taxonomy): Eukaryota > Metazoa > Arthropoda > Insecta > Orthoptera > Acrididae > Schistocerca > Schistocerca piceifrons. The sequence continues at coordinate 48,930 of NW_025727902.1, forward strand.
TAGGAATGTGCAAGGTATACAGTAAACCAGAAGTGAAGCATCGGAATTTAAAACTGGACTCACAGGGGAGGTTCAAATCATAGAAAGTTAGAGTGTCAGTCCTCTTGTACTTAAGTCGGCATTGTGCCTTTTGTGTTAAATTGGGATGCAATTTCTGTGTTTCATCGTCAATAAGAAGGTGCAAGGTATACAGTAAACCTGGAGTGAAGCATCGGAATCTCAAACTGGACTCACCGGAGAGGGTTCAAATCATAGAATGTGAGAGTGTCAGTCCTTTTTTCCTTAATTCGGCATTGTGCCTTTTGTATTAAATTCGGATGCAATTTCTGTGTTTCATCGTCAATAAGAAGATCCAAGGGATACAGTAAACCTAAAGTGATGCTTCCGAATCTAAAACTGGACTCAAAGGAGAGGTAGAAAGTGAGAGTGTCAGTCCTCTTGTTCTTAAGTCGGCATTGTGCCTTTGTATTAAATTCGGATGCAATTTCTGTGTATCATCGTCAATAAGAAGGTGCAAGGTATACAGTAAACTTCAAGTGAAGCATCGGAATCTAAAACAGGACTCACAGGAGAGGTTCAATTTAAAGAAAATTAGAGTGTCAGTCCTCTTGTGCTTAAGTCGGCATTGTGGCCTATTAGTATTAGATTCGGATGCAGTTTTCTGTGTTATATCGTCATTTACAAGGTCCAAGGGAGACAGTAAACCTGATGTGAAGCATCGGAATCTAAAACTGGACTCACAGGAGAGGTTCAAATCATAGAAAATTAGAGTGTCAGTCCCTCTTGTTCTTAAGTCGGCATTGTGCCCTTTGTATTAAATTCGGATGCAATTTCTGTGTATCATCGTCAATAAGAAGGTTGCAAGGTATACAGTAAACCTCAAGTGAAGCATCGGAATCTAAAACAGGACTCACAGGAGAGGTCCAAATCATAGAAAATTAGAGTGTCAGTCCTCATGTACTTAAGTCGGCATTGTGCTTTTTGTATTAAAATTCGGATGCAATTTCCGTGTTTTATCGTCAATTAGAAGGTCCATGGGATGCAGTTAACCTCATGTGAAGCATCGGAATCTAAAACTGGACTCACAGGACAGGTTCAAATAATCGAAAGTTAGAGTTTCAGTCCTCTTGTACTTAATTCGCCATTGTGACTTTTGTAATTAAATTCGGATGCAAACTCTGTGTTTCATCGTTAATACGAAGGTCCAAGGGATACAGTAAATCTGAAATGAAGCATCGGAATCTAAAATTGGACTCACAGGACAGGTTCAAATCATGGAAAGTGAGAGTGTCAGTCCTGTTGTACTTAAGTCGCCATTGTGCCTTTTTATTAAATTCGAATGCAATTTCTGTGTTTCATCGTCAATAAGAAGGTGCAAGGTGTACAGTAATCTTGAAGTGAAGCATCGGACTCTAAAACTGGACTCACGGGATAGGTTCAAATCGTAGAAAGTGAGAGTGTCAGTCCTCTTGTACTTAAGTCGGCATTGTGCCTTTTGAATTTAATTCCGATGCTATCTCTTTGTTTTATCGTCAATAAGAAGGTGCAAGGGATACAGTAAACCTGACGTGAAGCATCGGAATCTAAAACTGGACTCGCAGGAGAGGTTCAAATCATAGAAAGTGCGAGTGTCAGGTCCTCTTTTACTTAAGTCGGCATTGTGCCTTTTGTATTAAATTCGTATGCAATTTCTGTGTTTCATCGTCATTAAGAAGGTCCAAAGAATGCAGTAAACCTAAAGTGAAGCATGGGAATCTAAAATTGGACTCACAGGAGAGGTTCAAATCGTAGAAAGAGAGAGTGCCAGTCATCTTGTACTTAAGTCGGCATTGTGCCTTTTGTATTAATTTCCGATGCAATTTTCTGTGTTTCATCGTCAATAAGAAGGTGCAAGGTATACAGTAATCTTGAAGTGAAGCATCGGACTCTAAAACTGGACTCACAGGAGAGGTTCAAATCGTAGAAAGTGAGAGTGTCAGTCCTCTTGTACTTAAGTCGGCATTGTGCCTTTTGTATTAAATTCGGATGCAATATCTGTGTTTCTTCGTCAATAAGAAGGTGCAAGGTATACAGTAAACCTGAAGTGAAGCATCGGAATATAAAACTGGACTCACAGGGGAGGTTCAAATCATAGAAAGTTAGAGTGTCAGTCCTCTTGTACTTAAGTCGGCATTGTGCCATTTGTATTAAATTAGGCTGCAATTTCTGTGTTTTGTCGTCAATTAGAAGGTCCATGGGACACAGTAAACCTGATGTGAAGCATCGGAATCCAAAACTGGACTCACAGGACAGGTTCAAATCATCGAAAGTTAGAGCGTCAGTCCTCTTGTACTTAAGTCGGCATTGTGCTTTTGTATTAAATTCGGATGTAAGCTCTGTGTTTCATCGTCAATAAGAAGGTCCAAGTGATACAGTAAACCTGAAGTGGAGCATCGGAATCTAAAACTGGACTCACAGGAGAGGTTCAAATCATAGAAAGTGAGAGTTCCAGTCATCTTTTACTTAAGTCGGCATTGTGCCTTTTGTATTAAATTCGGATGCAATTTCTGTGTCTCATCGTCAACAAGAAGGTCCAAGGTATACAGAAAACCTGAAGTGAAGCATCGGAATCTAAATCTGGACTCACAGGAGAGGTTCAAATCATAGATAGTTATAGTGTCAGTCCTCTTTTACTTAATTCGCCATTGTGCCTTTTTGTATTAAATTCGGATGCAATTTCTGTGTTTCATCGTCAATAAGAAGGGTCAAAGGGATACAGTAAACTTGAAGTGAGGCTATGGAATCTAAAACTGGACTCAAAGGAGAGGTAGAAAGTGAGAGTGTCAGTCCTCTTGTACATAAGTCGGCATTGTGCCCTTTTGTATTAAATTCGGGATGCAATATCTGTGTATCATCGTCAATAAGAAGGTGCAAGGTATACAGTAAACCTCAAGTGAAGCATCGGAATCTAAGACAGGACTCACAGGAGAGGTTCAAATCAAAGAAAAATTAGAAGTGTCAAGTCCTCTTGTGCTTAAGTCGGCATTGTGCCTATTGTATTAGATTCGGATGCAATTTCTGTGTTATATCGTCATTTACAAGGTCCAAGGGGAGACAGTAAACCTGATGTGAAGCATCGGAATCTAAAACTGGACTCACAGGAGAGGTTCAAATCGTAGAAAGAGAGAGTGCCAGTCCTCTTGTACTTAAGTCGGCATTGTGCCTTTTGTATTAAATTCCGATGCAATTTCTGTGTTTCATCGTCAATAAGAAGGTGCAAGGTATACAGTAATCTTGAAGTGAATCATCGGACTCTAAAACTGGACTCACAGGAGAGGTTCAAATCGTAGAAAGTGAGAGTGTCCAGTCCTCTTGTACTTAAGACGGCATTGTGCCTATTGTATTAAATTCGGATGCAATATCTGTGTTTCTTCGTCAATAAGAGGGTGCATGGTATACAGTAAACCTGAAGTGAAGCATCGGAATATGAAAACTGGACTCACAGGGGAGGTTCAAATCATAGAAAGTTAGAGTGTCAGTCCTCTTGTACTTAAGTCGGCATTGTGCCTTTTTGTATTAAATTCGGATGCAATTTCTGTGTTTCATCGTCAATAAGAAGGTCAAAGGGATACAGTAAACCTGAAGTGAGGCTTTGGAATCTAAAACTGGACTCAAAGGAGAGGTAGAAAGTGGGGGAGTGTCAGTCCTCTTGTACTTAAGTCGGCATTGTGCCTTTTGTATTAAATTCGGATGTAATTTCTGTGTATCATCGTCCAATAAGAAGGCGCAAGGTATACAGTAAAACCTCAAGTGAAGCATCGGAATCTAAAACAGGACTCACAGGAGAGGTTCAAATCAAAGAAAAATCAGAGTGTCAGTCCTCTTGTGCTTAAGTCGGCATTGTGCCTATTGTATTAGATTCGGATGCAATTTCTGTTGTTATATCGTCATTTACAAGGTCCAAGGGAGACAGTAAACCTGATGTGAAGCATCGGAATCTAAAACTGGACTCACAGGAGAGGTTCAAATCATAGACAGTTAGAATGTCAGTTCTCTTCTACTTAAGTCGGCATTGTGCCTTTTGTATTAAATTCCGATGCAAACTCTGTGTGTCATCGTCAATAAGAGGGTCCAAGGGGAAACAGTAAACCTGAAGTGAAGCATCGGGAATCTAAAACTGGACTCACTGGAGAGGTTCAAATCATAGAAAGATAGAGTATCAGTCCTCTTGTACATAAGTCGGCATTGTGCCTTTTGTATTAAATTCGGATGCAATATCTGTGTTTCTTCGTCAATAAGAAGGTGTGCAAGGTATACAGTAAACCTGAAGTGAAGCATCGGAATATAAAACTGGACTCACAGGGGAGGTTCAAATCAATAGAAAGTTAGAGTGTCAGTCCTCTTGTACTTAAGTCGGCATTGTGCCATTTGTATTAAATTAGGCTGCAATTTCTGTGTTTTGTCGTCAATTAGATGGTCCATGGGACACAGTAAACCTGATGTGAAGCATCGGAATCCAAAACTGGACTCACAGGACAGGTTCAAATCATCGAAAGTTAGAGCGTCAGTCCTCTTGTACTTAAGTCGGCATTGTGCTTTTGTATTAAATTCGGATGTAAGCTCTGTGTTTCATCGTCAATAAGAAGGTCCAAGTGATACAGTAAACCTGAAGTGGAGCATCGGAATCTAAAACTGGACTCACAGGAGAGGTTCAAATCATAGAAAGTGAGAGTTCCAGTCATCTTTTACTTAAGTCGGCATTGTGCCTTTTGTATTAAATTCGGATGCAATTTCTGTGTCTCATCGTCAACAAGAAGGTCCAAGGTATACAGAAAACCTGAAGTGAAGCATCGGAATCTAAATCTGGACTCACAGGAGAGGTTCAAATCATAGATAGTTATAGTGTCAGTCCTCTTTTACTTAATTCGCCATTGTGCCTTTTTGTATTAAATTCGGATGCAATTTCTGTGTTTCATCGTCAATAAGAAGGTCAAAGGGATACAGTAAACTTGAAGTGAGGCTATGGAATCTAAAACTGGACTCAAAGGAGAGGTAGAAAGTGAGAGTGTCAGTCCTCTTGTACATAAGTCGGCATTGTGCCTTTTGTATTAAATTCGGATGCAATATCTGTGTATCATCGTCAATAAGAAGGTGCAAGGTATACAGTAAACCTCAAGTGAAGCATCGGAATCTAAAACAGGACTCACAGGAGAGGTTCAAATCAAAGAAAATTAGAGTGACAGTCCTCTTGTGCTTAAGTCGGCATTGTGCCTATTGTATTAGATTCGGATGCAATTTCTGTGTTATATCGTCATTTACAAGGTCCAAGGGAGACAGTAAACCTGATGTGAAGCATCGGAATCTAAAACTGGACTCACAGGAGAGGTTCAAATCGTAGAAAGAGAGAGTGCCAGTCCTCTTGTACTTAAGTCGGCATTGTGCCTTTTGTATTAAATTCCGATGCAATTTCTGTGTTTCATCGTCAATAAGAAGGTGCAAGGTATACAGTAATCTTGAAGTGAATCATCGGACTCTAAAACTGGACTCACAGGAGAGGTTCAAATCGTAGAAAGTGAGAGTGTCAGTCCTCTTGTACTTAAGACGGCATTGTGCCTATTGTATTAAATTCGGATGCAATATCTGTGTTTCTTCGTCAATAAGAGGGTGCATGGTATACAGTAAACCTGAAGTGAAGCATCGGAATATGAAACTGGACTCACAGGGGAGGTTCAAATCATAGAAAGTTAGAGTGTCAGTCCTCTTGTACTTAAGTCGGCATTGTGCCTTTCTGTATTAAATTCGGATGCAATTTCTGTGTTTCATCGTCAATAAGAAGGTCAAAGGGATACAGTAAACCTGAAGTGAGGCTTTGGAATCTAAAACTGGACTCAAAGGAGAGGTAGAAAGTGGGAGTGTCAGTCCTCTTGTACTTAAGTCGGCATTGTGCCTTTTGTATTAAATTCGGATGCAATTTCTGTGTATCATCGTCAATAAGAAGGTGCAAGGTATACAGTAAACCTCAAGTGAAGCATCGGAATCTAAAACAGGACTCACAGGAGAGGTTCAAATCAAAGAAAATCAGAGTGTCAGTCCTCTTGTGCTTAAGTCGGCATTGTGCCTATTGTATTAGATTCGGATGCAAATTCTGTGTTATATCGTCATTTACAAGGTCCAAGGGAGACAGTAAACCTGATGTGAAGCATCGGAATCTAAAACTGGACTCACAGGAGAGGTTCAAATCATAGACAGTTAGAATGTCAGTTCTCTTCTACTTAAGTCGGCATTGTGCCTTTTGTATTAAATTCCGATGCAAACTCTGTGTGTCATCGTCAATAAGAGGGTCCAAGGGATACAGTAAACCTGAAGTGAAGCATCGGAATCTAAAACTGGACTCACTGGAGAGGTTCAAATCATAGAAAGATAGAGTATCAGTCCTCTTGTACATAAGTCGGCATTGTGACTTTTGTATTATATTCGGATGCAATTTCTGTGTTTCATCGTCAATAAGAAGGTGCAAGGTATACAGTAAACCTGAAGTGAAGCATCGGAATCTAAACCTGGACTCACAGGAGAGGTTCAAATCATAGAAAATTAGAGTGTCAGTCCTCTTGTACTTAAGTCGCCATTGTGCCTTTTGTATTAAATTCGGATGCAAACTCTGTGTTTCATCGTCAATAAGAAGGTCCAAGTGATACAGTAATTCTGAAATGAAGCATCGGAATCTAAAACTGGACTCACAGGACAGTTTCAAATCATAGAAAGTGAGAGTGTCAGTCCTCTTGTACTTAAGTCGGCATTGTGCCTTTCTATTATATTCGGATGCAATTTCTGTGTTTCATCGTCAATAAGAAGGTGCAAGGTATACAGTAAACCTGAAGTGAAGCATCGGAATCTAAAACTGGACTCACAGGATACGTTCAAATCGTAGAAAGTGAGAGTGTCGGTCCTCTTGTACTTAAGTCGGCATTGTGCCTTTTATATTAAATTCGGATGCAATTTCTGTGTTTCATCGTCAATAAGAAGGTGCAAGGTATACAGTAAACCTGAAGTGAAGCATCGGAATCTAAAACTGGACTCACAGGAGAGGTTCAAATCATAGAAAGTGAGAGTGTCAGTCCTCTTGTACTTAAGTCGGCATTGTGCCTTTTGTATTAAATTCGGATGCAATTTCTGTGTTTCATCGTCAATAAGAATGTGCAAAGTATACAGTAAACCAGAAGTGAAGCATCGGAATATAAAACTGGACTCACAGGGGAGGTTCAAATCATAGAAAGTTAGAGCGTCAGTCCTCTTGTACTTAAGTCGGCATTGTGCCTTTTGTATTAAATTCGTATGCAATTTCTGTGTTATATCGTCATTTACAAGGTCCAAGGGAGACAGTAAACCTGATGTGAAGCATCAGAATCTAAAACTGGACTCACAGGAGAGGTTCAAATCATAGACAGTTAGAATGTCAGTTCTCTTCTACTTAAGTCGGCATTGTGCCTTTTGTATTAAATTCCGATGCAAACTCTGTGTGTCATCGTCAATAAGAGGGTCCAAGGGATACAGTAAACCTGAAGTGAAGCATCGGAATCTAAAACTGGACTCACTGGAGAGGTTCAAATCATAGAAAGATAGAGTATCAGTCCTCTTGTACATAAGTCGACATTGTGACTTTTGTATTATATTCGGATGCAATTTCTGTGTTTCATCGTCAATAAGAAGGTGCAAGGTATACAGTAAACCTGAAGTGAAGCATCGGAATCTAAACCTGGACTCACAGGAGAGGTTCAAATCATAGAAAATTAGAGTGTCAGTCCTCTTGTACTTAAGTCGCCATTGTGCCTTTTGTATTAAATTCGGATGCAAACTCTGTGTTTCATCGTCAATAAGAAAGTCCAAGGGATACAGTAATTCTGAAATGAAGCATCGGAATCTAAAACTGGACTCACAGGACAGTTTCAAATCATAGAAAGTGAGAGTGTCAGTCCTCTTGTACTTAAGTCGGCATTGTGCCTTTCAATTATATTCGGATGCAATTTCTGTGTTTCATCGTCAATAAGAAGGTGCAAGGTATACAGTAAACCTGAAGTGAAGCATCGGAATCTAAAACTGGACTCACAGGATACGTTCAAATCGTAGAAAGTGAGAGTGTCAGTCCTCTTGTACTTAAGTCGGCATTGTGCCTTTTGAATTTAATTCCGATGCAATCTCTTTGTTTCATCGTCAATAAGAAGGTGCAACGGATACAGTAAACCTGCCGTGAAGCATCGGAATCTAAAACTGGACTCCCAGGAGAGGTTCAAATCATAGAAAGTGCGAGTGTCAGTCCTCTTTTACTTAAGTCGGCATTGTGCCTTTTGTATTACATTCGGATGCAAATTCTGTGTTTCATCGTCAATACGAAGTTCCAAGGGATACAGTAAACCTGAAGTGAAGCTTCGGAATCTAAAACTGAACTCAAAGGAGGGGTAGAAAGTGAGATTGTCAGTCCTCTTGTACTTAAGTCGGCATTGTGCCTTCTGTATTAAATTCGGATGCAATTTCTGTGTTTCATCGTCAACAAGAATGTGCAAGGTATACAGTAAACCAGAAGTGAAGCATCGGAATATAAAATTGGACTCACAGGGGAGGTTCAAATCATAGAACGTTAGAGTGTCAGTCCTCTTGTACTTAAGTCGGCATTGTGCATTTTGAATTTGACTCCGATGCAATTTTTGTGTTTCATCGTCAATAAGAAGGTGCAAGGTATAGAGTAAACCTGAAGTAAGCTTCGGAATCTAAAACTGGACTCACAGGAAAGGTTCAAATCACAGAAAGAGAGAGTGTCAGTCATCTTTTACTTACGTCGGCATTGTGCCTTTTGTATTGAATTCGGTTGCAATATCTGTATTTCATCGTCAATAAGAAGGTCCATGGGATACAGTAAACCTGAAGTGAAGCATCGGAATCTAAATCTGGACTCACAGGAGAGGTTGAAATCATAGAAAGTGAGAGTGTCAGTCCTCTTGTACTTAAGTCGGCATTGTGCCTTTTGTGTTAATTTCGGATGCAATTTCTGTGTATCATCGTCAATAAGAAGGTGCATGGTATACAGTAAACCTCAAGTGAACCATCGGAATCTAAAACAGGACTCACAGGAGAGGTTCAAATCAAAGAAAATCTGTGTGTCAGTCCTCTTGTGCTTAAGTCGGCATTGTGCCTATTGTGTTAGATTCGGATGCAATTTCTGTGTTATATCGTCATTTACAAGGTCCAAGAGAGACAGTAAACCTGATGTGAAGCATCGGAATCTAAAACTGGACTCACAGGAGAGGTTCAAATCATAGACAGTTAGAGTGTCAGTTCTCTTGTACTTAAGTCGGCATTGAGCATTTTCTATTAAATTCGGATGCAAACTCTGTGTTTCATCGTCAATAAGAAGGTGCAAGGTATACAGTAAACCTGAAGTGAAGCATCGGAATCTAAACCTGGACTCACAGGAGAGGTTCAAATCATAGAAAGGTAGAGTGTCAGTCCTCATGTACTTAAGTCGCATTGTGCCTTTTGTATTAAATTCGGAATCAATTTCCGTGTTTTATCGTTAATTAGAAGGTCCATGGGATACAGTAATCTTGAAGTGAAGCATCGGACTCTAAAACTGGACTCACAGGATACGTTCAAATCTTAGAAAGTGAGAGTGTCAGTCCTCTTGTACTTAAGTCGGCATTGTGCTTTTGAATTTAATTCCAATGCAATCTCTTTGTTTCATCGTCAATAAGAAGGTGCAAGGGATACAGTAAACCTGCCGTGAAGTATCGGAATCTAAAACTGGACTCCCAGGAGAGGTTCAAATCATAGAAAGTGCGAGTGTCAGTCCTCTTTTACTTAAGTCCTCATTGTGCCTTTTGTATTACATTCGGATGCTAATTCTGTGTTTCATCGTCAATACGAAGTTCCAAGGGATACAGTAAACCTGAAGTGAAGCTTCGGAATCTAAAACTGGACACAAAGGAGGGGTAGAAAGTGAGAGTGTCAGTCCTCTTGTACTTAAGTCGGCATTGTGCCTTCTGTATTAAATTCGGATGCAATTTCTGTGTTTCATCGTCACCAAGAATGTGCAAGGTATACAGTAAACCAGAAGTGAAGCATCGGAATATAAAACTGGACTCACAGGGGAGGTTGAAATCATAGGAAGTTAGAGTGTCAGTCCTCTTGCACTTAAGTCGGCATTGTGCCTTTTGTATTATATTCGGATGCAATTTCTCTGTTTCATCGTCAATAAGAAGGTGCAAGGTATACAGTAAACCTGAAGTGAAGCATCGGAATCTCAAACTGGACTCACAGGAGAGGTTCAAATCATAGAAAGTGAGAGTGTCAGTCCTCTTTTACTTAATTCGGCATTGTGCTTTTGTATTAAATTCGGATGCAATTTCTGTGTTTCATCGTCAATGAGAAGGTCCAAGGGATACAGTAAACCTGAAGTGAAGCTTCGGAATCTAAAACTGGACTCAAAGGAGAGGTGGAAAGTGAGAGTGTCAGTCCACTTGTACTTAAGTCGGCATTGTGGCTTTTGTAGTAAATTCGGATGCAATTTCTGTGTATCACCGTCAATAAGAAGGTGCAAGGTATACAGTAAACCTCAAGTGAAGCATCGGAATCTAAAACAGGACTCACAGGAGAGGTTCAAATCAAAGAAAATCAGAGAGTCAGTCCTCTTGTGCTTAAGTCGGCATTGTGCCTATTGTATTAAATTCGGATGCAAACTCTGTGTTCATCGTCAATAAGAAGGTCCAAGGGATACAGTAATTCTGAAATGAAGCATCGGAATCTAAAACTGGACTCACAGGACAGTTTCAAATCATAGAAAGTGAGAGTGTCAGTCCTCCTGTACTTAAGTCGGCATTGTGCCTTTCTATTAAATTCGGGTGCAATTTCTGTGTTTCATCGTCAATAAGAAGGTGCAAGATGTACAGTAATCTTGAAGTGAAGCATCGGACTCTAAAACTGGACTCACAGGATACGTTCAAATCGTAGAAAGTGAGAGTGTCAGTCCTCTTGTACTTAAGTCGGCATTGTTTCTTTTGAATTTAATTCCGATGCAATCTCTTTGTTTCATCGTCAATAAGAAGGTGCAACGGATACAGTAAACCTGCCGTGAAGCATCGGAATCTAAAACTGGACTCCCAGGAGAGGTTCAAATCATAGAAAATGCGAGTGTCAGTCCTCTTTTACTTAAGTCGGCATTGTGCCTTTTGTATTACATTCGGATGCAAATTCTGTGTTTCATCGTCAATACGATGTTCCAGGGGATACAGTAAACCTGAAGTGAAGCTTCGGAATCTAAAACTGGACTCAAAGGAGGGGTAGAAAGTGAGAGTGTCAGTACTCTTGTACTTAAGTCGGCATTGTGCCTTCTGTATTAAATTCGGATGCAATGTCTGTGTTTCATCGTCAACAAGAATGTGCAAGGTATACAGTAAACCAAAAGTGAAGCATCTGAATATAAAACTGGACTCACAGGGGAGGTTCAAATCATAGAAAGTTAGAGTGTCAGTCCTCTTGTACTTAAGTCGGCATTGTGCCTTTTATTTTTAATTCGGATGCAATTTCTGTGTTTCATCGTCAATAAGAAGGTGCAAGGTATACAGTAAACCTGAAGTGAAGCATCGGAATCTAAAACTGGACTCACAGGAGAGGTTCAAATCATAGAAAGTGAGAGTGTCAGTCCTCTTTTACTTAATTCGGCATTGTGCCTTTTGTATTAAATTCGGATGCAATTTCTGTGTTTCATCGTCAATGAGACGGTCCAAGGGATACAGTAAACCTGAAGTGAAGCTTCGGAATCTAAAACTGGACGCAAAGGAGAGGTAGAAAGTGACAGTGTCAGTCCTCTTGTACTTAAGTCGGCATTGTGCCTTTTGTATTAAATTCGGATGCTATATCTGTGTTTCATCGTCAATAAGAGTGTGCAAAGTATACAGTAAACCAGAAGTGAAGCATCGGAATATAAAACTGGACTCACAGGGGAGGTTCAAATCATAGAAAGTTAGAGCGTCAGTCCTCTTGTACTTAAGTCGGCATTGTACCTTTTGTATTAAATTCGGATGCAATTTCTGTGTTTAGTCGTCAATTAGAAGGTCCATGGGATACAGTAAACCTGATGTGAAGCATCGGAATCCAAAACTGGACTCACAGGACGGGTTCAAATCATCGAAAATTAGAGCGTGACTCCTCTTGTACTTAAGTCGGCATTGTTCTTTTGTATTAAATTTGGATGCAATTTCTGTGTTTCATCGTCAATAAGAAGGTCAAAGGGATACAGTAAACCTGAAGTGAGGCTTTGGAATCTAAAACTAGTCTCAAAGGAGAGGCAGAAAGTGAGAGTGTCAGTCCTCTTGTACTGAAGTCGGCATTGTGCCTTTTGTGTTAATTTTGGATGCAATTTCTGTGTAATATCGTCAATACGAAGGTGCAAGGTATACAGTAAACCTCAAGGGAAGCATCGGAATCTAAACAATACTCACAAGAGAGGTTCAAATCAAAGAAAATCTGAGTGTCTGTCCTCTTGTGCTTAAGTCGGCATTGTGCCTATTGTGTTACATTCGGATGCAATTTCTGTGTTATATCGTCATTTACAAGGTCCAAGGGAGACAGTAAACCTGATGTGAAGCATCGGAATCTAAAACTGGACTCACAGGAGAGGTTCAAATCATAGACAGTTAGAGTGTCAGTTCTCTTGTACTTAAGTCGGCATTGTGCATTTTGTATTAAATTCGGATGCAAACTCTGTGTTTCATCGTCAATAAGAAGGTCCAAGGGATACAGTAAACCTGAAGTGAAGGATCGGAATCTAAAACTGGACTCACAGGAGAAGATCAAATCATAGAAAGATAGAGTATCAGTCCTCTTGTACATAAGTCGGCATTGTGACTTTTGTATTAAATTCGGATGCAATTTCTGTGTTTCATCGTCAATAAGAAGGTGCAAGGTATACAGTAAACCTGAAGTGAAGCATCGGAATCTAAACCTGGACTCACAGGAGAGGTTCAAATCATAGAAAGTTAGAGTGTCAGTCCTCTTGCACTTAAGTCGGCATTGTGCCTTTTGTATTACATTCGGATGCAAATTCTGTGTTTCATCGTCAATACGAAGTTCCAAGGGATACAGTAAACCTGAAGTGAAGCTTCGGAATCTAAAACTGGACTCAAAGGAGGGGTAGAAAGTGAGAGTGTCAGTCCTCTTGTACTTAAGTCGGCATTGTGCCTTTTGTATTAAATTCGGATGCAATTTCTGTGTTTCATCGTCAATAAGAAGGTGCAAGGTATACAGTAAACCTGAACTGAAGCATCGGAATCTCAAACTGGACTCACAGGAGAGGTTCAAATCATAGAAAGTGAGAGTGTCAGTCCTCTTTTACTTAATTCGGCATTGTGCCTTTTGTATTAAATTCGGATGCAATTTCTGTGTTTCATCGTCAATGAGAAGGTCCAAGAGATACAGTAAACCTGAAGTGAAGCTTCGGAATCTAAAACTGGACTCACAGGGGAGTTTCAAATCAGAGAAAGTTAGAGCGTCAGTCCTCTTCTACTTAAGTCGGCATTGTGCCTTTTGTATTATATTCGGATGCAATTTCTGTGTTTTGTCGTCAATTAGAAGGTCCATGGGATACAGTAAACCTGATGTGAAGCATCGGAATCCAAAACTGGACTCACAGGACAGGTTCAAATCATCGAAAGTTAGAGCGTCACTCCTCTTGTACTTATGTCGGCATTGTGCTTTTGTATTAAATTTGGATGCAAACTCTGTGTTTCATCGTCAATAAGAAGGTCCAAGGGATACAGTAAATCTGAAGTGAAGCTTCGGAATCTAAAACTGGACTCACAGGAGAGGTTCAAATCATAGAAACTTATAGTGTCAGTCCTCTTTTACTTAATTCGGCATTGTGCCTTTTTGTATTAAATTCGGATGCAATATCTGTGTTTCATCGTCAATAAGAAGGTCAAAGGGATACAGTAAACCAGAAGTGAGGCTTTGGAATCTACAACTGGACTCAAAGGAGAGGTACAAAGTGAGAGTGTCAGTCCTCTTGTACTTAAGTCGGCATTGTGCCTTTTGTATTAAATTCGGATGCAATTTCTGTGTATCAACGTCAATAAGAAGGTGCAAGGTATACAGTAAACCTCAAGTGAAGCATCGGAATCTAAAACTGGACTCACAGGAGAGGTTCAAATCACAGAAAGAGAGAGTGTCAGTCATCTTTTACTTACGTCGGCATTGTGCCTTTTGTATTGAATTCGGTTGCAATATCTGTATTTCATCGTCAATAAGAAGGTCCATGGGATACAGTAAACCTGAAGTGAAGCATCGGAATCTAAATCTGGACTCACAGGAGAGGTTGAAATCATAGAAAGTGAGAGTGTCAGTCCTCTTGTACTCAAGTCGGCATTGTGCCTATTGTATTAAATTCGGATGCAAACTCTGTGTTTCACCGTCAATAAGAAGGTCCAAGGGATACAGTAATTCTGAAATGAAGCATCGGAATCTAAAACTGGACTCACAGGACAGTTTCAAATCATAGAAAGTGAGAGTGTCAGTCCTCTTGTACTTAAGTCGGCATTGTGCCTTTCTATTAAATTCGGATGCAATTTCTGTGTTTCATCGTCAATAAGAAGGTGTAAGATGTACAGTAATCTTGAAGTGAAGCATCGGACTCTAAAACTGGACTCACAGGATACGTTCAAATCGTAGAAAGTGAGAGTGTCAGTCCTCTTGTACTTAAGTCGGCATTGTTACTTTTGAATTTAATTCCGATGCAATCTCTTTGTTTCATCGTCAATAAGAAGGTGCAACGGATACAGTAAACCTGCCGTGAAGCATCGGAATCTAAAACTGCACTCCCAGGAGAGGTTCAAATCATAGAAATTGCGAGTGTCAGTCCTCTTTTACTTAAGTCGGCATTGTGCCTTTTGTATTACATTCGGATGCAAATTCTGTGTTTCATCGTCAATACGATGTTCCAAGGGATACAGTAAACCTGAAGTGAAGCTTCGGAATCTAAAACTGGACTCAAAGGAGGGGTAGAAAGTGAGAGTGTCAGTACTCTTGTACTTAAGTCGGCATTGTGCCTTCTGTATTAAATTCGGATGCAATTTCTGTGTTTCATCGTCAACAAGAATGTGCAAGGTATACAGTAAACCAAAAGTGAAGCATCTGAATATAAAACTGGACTCACAGGGGAGGTTCAAATCATAGAAAGTTAGAGTGTCAGTCCTCTTGTATTTAAGTCGGCATTGTGCCTTTTATATTTAATTCGGATGCAATTTCTGTGTTTCATCGTCAATAAGAAGGTGCAAGGTATACAGTAAACCTGAAGTGAAGCATCGGAATCTAAAACTGGACTCACAGGAGAGGTTCAAATCATAGAAAGTATGAGTGTCAGTCCTCTTTTACTTAATTCGGCATTGTGCCTTTTGTATTAAATTCGGATGCAATTTCTGTGTTTCATCATCAATGAGAAGGTCCAAGGGATACAGTAAACCTGAAGTGAAGCTTCGGAATCTAAAACTGGACGCAAAGGAGAGGTAGAAAGTGAGAGTGTCAGTCCTCTTGTACTTAAGTCGGCATTGTGCCTTTTGTATTAAATTCGGATGCAATTTCTGTGTTTCATCGTCAATAAGAGTGTGCAAAGTATACAGTAAACCAGAAGTGAAGCATCGGAATATGAAACTGGACTCACAGGGGAGGTTCAAATCATAGAAAGTTAGAGCGTCAGTCCTCTTGTACTTAAGTCGGCATTGTGCCTTTTGTATTAAATTCGGATGCAATTTCTGTGTTTAGTCGTCAATTAGAAGGTCCATGGGATACAGTAAACCTGATGTGAAGCATCGGAATCCAAAACTGGACTCACAGGACGGGTTCAAATCATCGAAAATTAGAGCGTCACTCCTCTTGTACTTAAGTCGGCATTGTGCTTTTGTATTAAATTTGGATGCAAACTCTGTGTTTCATCGTCAATAAGAAGGTCCAAGGGATACAGTAAATCTGAAGTGAAGCTTCGGAATCTAAAACTGGACTCACAGGAGAGGTTCAAATCATAGAAAGTTATAGTGTCAGTCCTCTTTTACTTAATTCGGCATTGTGCCTTTTTCTATTAAATTCGGATGCAATTTCTGTGTTTCATCGTCAATAAGAAGGTCAGAGGGATACAGTAAACCTGCAGTGAGGCTTTGGAATCTAAAACTAGTCTCAAAGGAGAGGCAGAAAGTGAGAGTGTCAGTCCTCTTGTACTGAAGTCGGCATTGTGCCTTTTGTGTTAATTTTGGATGCAATTTCTGTGTAATATCGTCAATAAGAAGGTGCAAGGTATACAGTAAACCTCAAGGGAAGCATCGGAATCTAAAACAGGACTCACAAGAGAGGTTCAAATCAAAGAAAATCTGAGTGTCAGTCCTCTTGTGCTTAAGTCGGCATTGTGCCTATTGTGTTAGATTCGGATGCAATTTCTGTGTTATATCGTCATTTACAAGGTCCAAGGGAGACAGTAAACCTGATGTGAAGCATCGGAATCTAAAACTGGACTCACAGGAGAGGTTCAAATCATAGACAGTTAGAGTGTCAGTTCTCTTGTACTTAAGTCGGCATTGTGCATTTTGTATTAAATTCGGATGCAATTTCTGTGTTTCATCGTCAATAAGAAGGTGCAAGGTATACAGTAAACCTGAAGTGAAGCATCGGAATCTAAACCTGGACTCACAGGAGAGGTTCAAATCATAGAAAGTTAGTGTGTCAGTCCTCTTGCACTTAAGTCGGCATTGTGCCTTTTGTATTACATTCGGATGCAAATTCTGTGTTTCATCGTCAATACGAAGTTCCAAGGGATACAGTAAACCTGAAGTGAAGCTTCGGAATCTAAAACTGGACTCAAAGGAGGGGTAGAAAGTGAGAGTGTCAGTCCGCTTGTACTTAAGTCGGCATTGTGCCTTCTGTATTATATTCGGATGCAATTTCTGTGTTTCATCGTCAACAAGAATGTGCAAGGTATACAGTAAACCTGAACTGAAGCATCGGAATCTCAAACTGGACTCACAGGAGAGGTTCAAATCATAGAAAGTGAGAGTGTCAGTCCTCTTTTACTTAATTCGGCATTGTGCCTTTTGTATTAAATTCGGATGCAATTTCTGTGTTTCATCGTCAATGAGAAGGTCCAAGAGATACAGCAAACCTGAAGTGAAGCTTCGGAATCTAAAACTGGACTCACAGGGGAGGTTCAAATCAGAGAAAGTTAGAGAGTCAGTCCTCTTCTACTTAAGTCGGCATTGTGCCTTTTGTATTATATTCGGATGCAATTTCTGTGTTTTGTCGTCAATTAGAAGGTCCATGGGATACAGTAAACCTGATGTGAAGCATCGGAATCCAAAACTGGACTCACAGGACAGGTTCAAATCATCGAAAGTTAGAGCGTCACTCCTCTTGTACTTAAGTCGGCATTGTGCTTTTGTATTAAATTTGGATGCAAACTCTGTGTTTCATCGTCAATAAGAAGGTCCAAGGGATACAGTAAATCTGAAGTGAAGCTTCGGAATCTAAAACTGGACTCACAGGAGAGGTTCAAATCATAGAAACTTATAGTGTCAGTCCTCTTTTACTTAATTCGGCATTGTGCCTTTTTGTATTAAATTCGGATGCAATATCTGTGTTTCATCGTCAATAAGAAGGTCAAAGGGATACAGTAAACCAGAAGTGAGGCTTTGGAATCTAAAACTGGACTCAAAGGAGAGGTACAAAGTGAGAGTGTCAGTCCTCTTGTACTTAAGTCGGCATTGTGCCTTTTGTATTAAATTCGGATGCAATTTCTGTGTATCAACGTCAATAAGAAGGTGCAGGGTATACAGTAAACCTCAAGTGAAGCATCGGAATCTAAAACTGGACTCACAGGAGAGGTTCAAATCACAGAAAGAGAGAGTGTCAGTCATCTTTTACTTACGTCGGCATTGTGCCTTTTGTATTGAATTCGGTTGCAATATCTGTATTTCATCGTCAATAAGAAGGTCCATGGGATACAGTAAACCTGAAGTGAAGCATCGGAATCTAAATCTGGACTCACAGGAGAGGTTGAAATCATAGAAAGTGAGAGTGTCAGTCCTCTTGTACTCAAGTCGGCATTGTGCCTTTTGTGTTAATTTCGGATGCAATTTCTGTGTATCAACGTCAATAAGAAGGTGCAAGGTATACAGTAAACCTCAAGTGAAGCATCGGAATCTAAACCTGGACTCACAGGAGAGGTTCAAATCATAGACAGTTAGAGTGTCAGTTCTCTTGTACTTAAGTCGGCATTGAGCATTTTCAATTAAATTCGGATGCAAACTCTGTGTTTAATCGTCAATAAGAAGGTGCAAGGTATACAGTAAACCTGAAGTGAAGCATCGGAATCTAAATCTGGACTCACAGGAGAGGTTGTAATCATAGAAAGTGAGAGTGTCAGTCCTCTTGTACTCAAGTCGGCATTGTGCCTATTGTGTTAGATTCGGATGCAATTTCTGTGTTATATCGTCATTTACAAGGTCCAAGGGAGACAGTAAACCTGATGTGAAGCATCGGAATCTAAAACTGGACTCACAGGAGAGGTTCAAATCATAGACAGTTAGAGTGTCAGTTCTCTTGTACTTAAGTTGGCATTGAGCATTTTCAATTAAATTCGGATGCAAACTCTGTGTTTCATCGTCAATAAGAAGGTGCAAGGTATACAGTAAACCTGAAGTGAAGCATCGGAATCTAAATTTAGACTCACAGGAGAGGTTCAAATCATAGAAAGTTAGAGTGTCAGTCCTCATGTACTTAAGTCGGCATTGTGCCTTTTGTATTAAATTCGGAATCAATTTCCGTGTTTTATCGTCAATTAGCAGGTCCATGGGATACAGTAATCTTGAAGTGAAGCATCGGAATCTAAAACTGGACTCACAGGATACGTTCAAATCTTAGAAAGTGAGAATGTCAATCCTCTTGTACTTAAGTCGGCATTGTGCTTTTGAATTTAATTCCAATGCAATCTCTTTGTTTCATCGTCAATAAGAAGGTGCAAGGTATACAGTAAACCTGAAGTGAAGCATCGGAATCTCCAACTGGACTCACAGGAGAGGTTCAAATCATAGAAAGTGAGAGTGTCAGTCCTCTTTTACTTAATTCGGCATTGTGCCTTTTGTATTAAATTCGGATGCAATTTCTGTGTTTCATCGTCAATGAGAAGGTCCAAGGGATACAGTAAACCTGAAGTGAAGCTTCGGAATCTAAAACTGGACTCAAAGGAGAGGTAGAAAGTGAGAGTGTCAGTCCTCTTGTACTTAAGTCGGCATTGTGCCTTTTGTATTATATTCGGATGCAATTTCTGTGTTTCATCGTCAATAAGCATGTGCAAAGTATACAGTAAACCAGAAGTGAAGCATCGGAATATAAAACTGGACTCACAGGGGAGGTTCAAATCAGAGAAAGTTAGAGCGTCAGTCCTCTTCTACTTAAGTCGGCATTGTGCCTTTTGTATTATATTCGGATGCAATTTCTGTGTTTTGTCGTCAATTAGAAGGTCCATGGGATACAGTAAACCCGATGTGAAGCATCGGAATCCAAAACTGGACTCACAGGACAGGTTCAAATCATCGAAAGTTAGAGCGTCACTCCTCTTGTACTTAAGTCGGCATTGTGCTTTTGTATTAAATTTGGATGCAAACTCTGTGTTTCATCGTCAATAAGAAGGTCCAAGGTATACAGTAAATCTGAAGTGAAGCTTCGGAATCTAAAACTGGAATCACAGGAGAGGTTCAAATCATAGAAACTTATAGTGTCAGTCCTCTTTTACTTAATTCGGCATTGTGCCTTTTTGTATTAAATTCGGATGCAATTTCTGTGTTTCATCGTCAATAAGAAGGTCAAAGGGATACAGTAAACCAGAAGTGAGGCTTTGGAATCTAAAACTGGACTCAAAGGAGAGGTACAAAGTGACAGTGTCAGTCCTCTTGTACTTAAGTCGGCATTGTGCGTTTTGTATTAAATTCGGATGCAATTTCTGTGTATCATGGTCAATAAGAAGGTGCAAGGTATACAGTAAACCTCAAGTGAAGCATCGGAATCTAAAACTGGACTCACTGGAGAGGTTCAAATCATAGAAAGTTAGAGTGTAAGTCCCCTTGTACTTAAGTCGGCATTGTGCATTTTGAATTTGATTCCGATGCAATTTTTGTGTTTCATCGTCAATAAGAAGGTGCAAGGTATAGAGTAAACCTGAAGTGAAGCATCGGAATCTAAAACTGGACTCACAGGAAAGGTTCAAATCACAGAAAGAGAGAGTCTCAGTCATCTTTTACTTACGTCGGCATTGTGCCTTTTGTATTGAATTCGGTTGCAATATCTGTATTTCATCGTCAATAAGAAGGTCCATGGGATACAGTAAACCTGAAGTGAAGCATCGGAATCTAAATCTGGACTCACAGGAGAGGTTGAAATCATACAAAGTGAGAGTGTCAATCCTCTTGTACTTAAGTCGGCATTGTGCCTTTTGTGTTAATTTCGGATGCAATTTCTGTGTATCATCGTCAATAAGAAGGTGCCAGGTATACAGTAAACCTCTAGTGAAGCATCGGAATCTAAAACAGGACTCACAGGAGAGGTTCAAATCAAAGAAAATCTGAGTGTCAGTCCTCTTGTGCTTAAGTCGGCATTGTGCCTATTGTGTTAGATTCGGATGCAATTTCTGTGTTATATCGTCATTTACAAGGTGCAAGGGAGACAGTAAACATGATGTGAAGCATCGGAATCTAAAACTGGACTCACAGGAGAGGTTCAAATCATAGACAGTTAGAGTGTCAGTTCTCTTGTACTTAAGTCGGCATTGAGCATTTTCTACTAAATTCGGATGCAAACTCTGTGTTTCATCGTCAATAAGAAGGTGCAAGGTATACAGTAAACCTGAAGTGAAGCATCGGAATCTAAACCTGGACTCACAGGAGAGGTTCAAATCATAGAAAGTTAGAGTGTCAGTCCTCATGTACTTAAGTCGGCATTGTGCCTTTTGTATTAAATTCGGAATCAATTTCCGTGTTTTATCGTCAATTAGAAGGTCCATGGGATACAGTAATCTTGAAGTGAAGCATCGGACTATAAAACTGGACTCACAGGATACGTTCAAATCTTAGAAAGTGAGAGTGTCAGTCCTCTTGTACTTAAGTCGGCATTGTGCTTTTGAATTTTATTCCAATGCAATCTCTTTGTTTCATCGTCAATAAGAAGGTGCAAGGGATACAGTAAACCTCCCGTGAAGCATCGGAATCTAAAACTGGACTCCCAGGAGAGGTTCAAATCATAGAAAGTGCGAATGTCAGTCCTCTTTTACTTAAGTCGGCATTGTGCCTTTTGTATTACATTCGGATGCAAATTCTGTGTTTCATCGTCAATACGAAGTTCCAAGGGATACAGTAAACCTGAAGTGAAGCTTCGGAATCTAAAACTGGACTCAAAGGAGGGGTAGAAAGTGAGAGTGTCAGTCCTCTTGTACTTAAGTCGGCATTGTGCCTTCTGTATTAAATTCGGATGCAATTTCTGTGTTTCATCGTCAACATGAATGTGCAAGGTATACAGTAAACCAGAAGTGAAGCATCGGAATATAAAACTGGACTCACAGGGGGGGTTCAAATCATAGAAAGTTAGAGTGTCAGTCCTCTTGTACTTAAGTCGGCATTGTGCCTTTTGTATTATATTCGGATGCAATTTCTGTGTTTCGTCGTCAATAATAAGGTGCAAGGTATACAGTAAACCTGAAGTGAAGCATCGGAATCTCAAACTGGATTCACAGGAGAGGTTCAAATCATAGAAAGTGAGAGTGTCAGTCCTCTTTTACTTAATTCGGCATTGTGCCTTTTGTATTAAATTCGGATGCAATTTCTGTGTTTCATCGTCAATGAGAAGGTCCAAGGGATACAGTAAACCTGAAGTGAAGCTTCGGAATCTAAAACTGGACTCAGAGGTAGAAAGTAAGAGTGTCAGTCCTCTTGTACTTAAGTCGGCATTGTGCCTTTTGTATTAAATTCGGATGCAATTTCTGTGTTTCATCGTCAATAAGAATGTGCAAAGTATACAGTAAGCCAGAAGTGAAGCATCGGAATATAAAACTGGACCCACAGGGGAGGTTCAAATCAAAGAAACTTAGAGCGTCAGTCCTCGTCTACTTAAGTCGGCATTGTGCCTTTTGTATTATATTCGGATGCAATTTCTGTGTTTTGTCGTCAATTAGAAGGTCCATGGGGTATAGTAAACCTGATGTGAAGCATCGGAATCCAAAACTGGACTCACAGGACAGGTTCAAATCATCGAAAGTTAGAGCGTCACTCCTCTTGTACTTAAGTCGGCATTGTGCTTTTGTATTAAATTTGGATGCAAACTCTGTGTTTCATCGTCAATAAGAAGGTCCAAGGGATACAGTAAATCTGAAGTGAAGCTTCGGAATCTAAAACTGGACTCACAGGAGAGGTTCAAATCTTAGAAACTTATAGTGTCAGTCCTCTTTTACTTAATTCGGCATTGTGCCTTTTTGTATTAAATTCGGATGTAATTTCTGTGTTTCATCGTCAATAAGAAGGTCAAAGGGATACAGTAAACCAGAAGTGAGGCTTTGGAATCTAAAACTGGACTCAAAGGAGAGGTACAAAGTGAGAGTGTCAGTCCTCTTGTACTTAAGTCGGCATTGTGCCTTTTGTATTAAATTCGGATGCAATTTCTGTGTATCATGGTCAATAAGAAGGTGCAAGGTATACAGTAAACCTCAAGTGAAGCATCGGAATCTAAAACTGGACTCACAGGAGAGGTTCAAATCATAGAAAGTTAGAGTGTAAGTCCCCTTGTACTTAAGTCGGCATTGTGCATTTTGAATTTCACTCCAATGCAATTTTTGTGTTTCATCGTCAATAAGAAGGTGCATGGTATAGAGTAAACCTGAAGTGAAGCATCGGAATCTAAAACTGGACTCACAGGAAAGGTTCAAATCACAGAAAGAGAGAGTGTCAGTCATCTTTTACTTACGTCGGCATTGTGCTTTTTGTATTGAATTCGGATGCAATATCTGTATTTCATCGTCAATAAGAAGGTCCAAGGGATACAGAAAACCTGATGTGAAGCATCGGAATCCAAAACTGGACTCACAGTAGAGGTTCAAATCATAGAAAGAGAGAGTGTCAGTCCTCTTTTATTTAAATCGGTATTGTGGCTTTTGTATTAAATTCGGATGCAATTTCTGTGTTTCATCGTCAATTAAAAAGTCCAAGGGATATAGTAAACGTGAAGTGAAGCATCGGAATCTAAAACTGGACTCACAGGAGAGGTTCAAATCATAGAAAGTTAGAGTGTAAGTCCCCTTGTACTTAAGTCGGCATTGTGCATTTTGAATTTGACTCCGATGCAATTTTTGTGTTTCATCGTCAATAAGAAGGAGCAAGGTATAGAGTAAACCTGAAGTGAAGCATCGGAATCTAAAACTGGACTCACAGGAAAGGTTCAAATCACAGAAAGAGAGAGTGTCAGTCATCATTTACTTACGTCGGCATTGTGCCTTTTGTATTGAATTCGGTTGCAATATCTGTATTTCATCGTCAATAAGAAGGTCATGGGATACAGTAAACCTGAAGTGAAGCATCGGAATCTAAATCTGGACTCACAGGAGAGGTTGAAATCATAGAAAGTGAGAGTGTCAGTCCTCTTGTACTTAAGTCGGCATTGTGCCTTTTGTGTTAATTTCGGATGCAATTTCTGTGTATCATCGTCAATAAGAAGGTGCAAGGTATACAGTAAACCTCAAGTGAAGCATCGGAATCTATAACAGGACTCACATGAGAGGTTCAAATCAAAGAAAATCTGAGTGTCAGTCCACTTGTGCTTAAGTCGGCATTGTGCCTATTGTGTTAGATTCGGATGCAATTTCTGTGTTATATCGTCATTTACAAGGTCCAAGGGAGACAGTAAACCTGATGTGAAGCATCGGAATCTAAAACTGGACTCACAGGAGAGGTTCAAATCATAGACAGTTAGAGTGTCAGTTCTCTTGTACTTAAGTCGGCATTGAGCATTTTCTATTAAATTCGGATGCAAACTCTGTGTTTCATTGTCAATAAGAAGGTCCAAGGGATACAGTAAACCTGAAGTGAAGCATCGGATTCTAAAACTGGACTTACAGGAGAAGATCAAATCATAGAAAGATAGAGTATCAGTCCTCTTGTACATTAGTCGGCATTGTGACTTTTGTATTAAATTCGGATGCAATTTCTGTGTTTCATCGTCAATAACAAGGTGCAAGGTATACAGTAAACCTGAAGTGAAGCATCGGAATCTAAACCTGGACTCACAGGAGAGGTTCAAATCATAGAAAGTTAGAGTGTCAGTCCTCATGTACTTATGTCGGCATTGTGCCTTTTGTATTAAATTCGGAATCAATTTCCGTGTTTTATCGTCAATTAGAAGGTCCATGGGATACAGTAATCTTGAAGTGAAGCATCGGACTCTAAAACTGGACTCACAGGATACGCTCAAATCTTAGAAAGTGAGAGTGTCAGTCCTCTTGTACTTAAGTCGGCATTGTGCTTTTGAATTTAATTCCAATGCAATCTCTTTGTTTCATCGTCAATAAGAAGGTGCAAGGGATACAGTAAACCTGTCGTGAAGCATCGAAATCTAAAACTGGACTCCCAGGAGAGTTTCAAATCATAGAAAGTGCGAGTGTCAGTCCTCTTTTACTTAAGTCGGCATTGTGCCTTTTGTATTACATTCGGATGCAAATTCTGTGTTTCATCGTCAATACGAAGTTCCAAGGGATACAGTAAACCTGAAGTGAAGCTTCGGAATCTAAAACTGGACTCAAAGGAAGGGTAGAAAGGAGAGTGTCAGTCCTCTTGTACTTAAGTCGGCATTGTGCCTTTTGTATTAAATTCGGATGCAATTTCTGTGTATCATGGTCAATAAGAAGGTGCAAGGTATACAGTAAACCTCAAGTGAAGCATCGGAATCTAAAACTGGACTCACAGGAGAGGTTCAAATCATAGAAAGTTAGAGTGTAAGTCCCCTTGTACTTAAGTCGGCATTGTGCATTTTGAATTTGACTGCGATGCAATTTTTGTGTTTCATCGTCAATAAGAAGGTGCATGGTATAGAGTAAACCTGAAGTGAAGCATCGGAATCTAAAACTGGACTCACAGGAAAGGTTCAAATCACAAAAAGAGAGAGTGTCAGTCATCTTTTACTTACGTCGGCATTGTGCTTTTTGTATTGAATTCGGATGCAATATCTGTATTTCATCGTCAATAAGAAGGTCCATGGGATACAGTAAACCTGAAGTGAAGCATCGGAATCTAAATCTGGACTCACAGGAGAAGTTGAAATCATAGAAAGTGAGAGTGTCAGTCCTCTTGTACTTAAGTCGGCATTGTGCCTTTTGTATTAAATTCCGATGCAATTTCTGTGTTTCATCGTCAATAAGAAGGTCCAAGGGATACAGAAAACCTGATGTGAAGCATCGGAATCCAAAACTGGACTCACAGTAGAGGTTAAAATCATAGAAAGAGAGAGTGTCAGTCCTCTTTTATTTAAATCGGTATTGTGGCTTTTGTATTAAATTCGGATGCAATTTCTGTGTTTCATCGTCAATTAAAAGGTCCAAGGGATATAGTAAACGTGAAGTGAAGCATCGGAATCTAAAACTGGAATCACAGGAGAGGTTCAAATCATAGATAGTGAGAATGTCAGTCCTCTTGTACTTAAGTCGGCAATGTGCTTTTTGTATTAAATTCGGAATCAATTTCCGTGTTTTATCGTCAATTACAAGGTCCATGGGATACAGTAATCTTGAAGTGAAGCATCGGACTCTAAAACTGGATTCACAGGATACGTTCAAATCGTAGAAAGTGAGAGTGTCAGTCCTCTTGTACTTAAGTCGGCATTGTGCATTTGAATTTAATTCCGATGCAATCTCTTTGTTTCATCGTCAATAAGAAGGTGCCAGGGATACAGTAAACCTGCCGTGAAGCATTGGAATCTAAAACTGGACTCCCAGGAGAGGTTCAAATCATAGAAAGTGCGAGTGTCAGTCCTCTTGTACTTAAGTCGGCATTGTGCCTTTTGTATTAAATTCGGATGCAAATTCTGTGTTTCGTCGTCAATAAGATGGTCCATGGGATACAGTAAACCTGATGTGAAGCATCGGAATCCAAAACTGGACTCACAGGACAGGTTCAAATCATCGAAAGTTAGAGCGTCACTCCTCTTGTACTTAAGTCGGCATTGTGCTTTTGTATTAAATTTGGATGCAAACTCTGTGTTTCATCGTCAATAAGAAGGTCCAAGGGATACAGTAAACATGAAGTGAAGCATCGGAATCTAAAACTGGACTCACATAAGAGGTTCAAATCATAGAAAGATAGAGTATCAGTCCTCTTGTACATAAGTCGGCATTGTGACTTTTGCATTAAATTCGGATGCTGTTTCTGTGTTTCATAGTCAATAAGAAGGAAAAGGTATACAGTAAACCTGAAGTAAAGCATCGGAATCTAAAACTGGAGTCACAGGAGAGGTTCAAATCATAGAAAATTAGAGAGTCAGCCCTCATGTACTTAAGTCGGCATTGTGCCTTTTGTATTAAATTCGGATGCAATTTCCGTGTTTTATCGTCAATTAGAAGGTCCATGGGATACAGTAAACCTGATGTGAAGCATCGGAATCTAAAACTGGACTCACAGGGCAGGTTCAAATAATCGAAAGTTAGAGTTTCAGTCCTCTTGTACTTAAGTCGCCATTGTGCCTTTTGTATTAAATTCGGATGCAAACTCTGTGTTTCATCGTCAATAAGAAGGTCCAAGGGATACAGTAAAACTGAAATGAAGCATCGGAATCTATAATTGGACTCACAAGACAGGTTCAAATCATAGAAAGTGAGAGCGTCAGTCCTCTTGTACTTAAGTCGGCATTGTGCCTTTTGTATTAAATTTGGATGGAAAATCTGTGTTTCATCGTCAATAAGAAGGTCCAAGGGATACAGAAAATCTGAAGTGAAGCTTCGGAATCTAAAACTGGACTCACAGGAGCGGTTCCAATCATAGAAAGTTATAGTGTCAGTCCTCTTTTACTTAATTCGGCATTGTGCCTTTTTGTATTAAATTCGGATGCAATTTCTGTGTATCATCGTCAATAAGAAGGTGCAAGGTATACAGTAAACCTCAAGTGAAGCATCGGAATCTAAAACTGGACTCACAGGAGAGGTTCAAATCATAGAAAGTTAGAGTGTAAGTCCCCTTGTACTTAAGTCGGCATTGTGCATTTTGAATTTGACTCCGATGCAATTTTTGTGTTTCATCGTCAATAAGAAGGTGCATGGTATAGAGTAAACCTGAAGTGAAGCATCGGAATCTAAAACTGGACTCACAGGAAAGGTTCAAATCACAGAAAGAGAGAGTCTCAGTCCTCTTTTATTTATATCGGTATTGTGGCTTATGTATTAAATTCGGATGCAATTTCTGTGTTTCATCGTCAATTAAAAGGTCCAAGGGATATAGTAAACGTGAAGTGAAGCATCGGAATCTAAAACTGGAGTCACAGGAGAGGTTCAAATCATAGAAAGTGAGAATGTCAGTCCTCTTGTACTTAAGTCGGCATTGTGCTTTTTGTATTAAATTCGGAATCAATTTCCGTGTTTTATCGTCAATTACAAGGTCCATGGGATACAGTAATCTTGAAGTGAAGCATCGGACTCTAAAACTGGACTCACAGGATACGTTCAAATCGTAGAAAGTGAGAGTGTCAGTCCTCTTGTACTTAAGTCGGCATTGTGCTTTTGAATTTAATTCCGATGCAATCTCTTTGTTTCATCGTCAATAAGAAGGTGCCAGGGATACAGTAAACCTGCCGTGAAGCATCGGAATCTAAAACTGGACTCCCAGGAGAAGTTCAAATCATAGAAAGTGCGAGTGTCAGTCCTCTTGTACTTAAGTCGGCATTGTGCCTTTTGTGTTAATTTCGGATGCAATTTCTGTGTATCATCGTCAATAAGAAGGTGCAAGGTATACAGTAAACCTCAAGTGAAGCAGCGGAATCTAAAACAGGACTCACATGAGAGGTTCAAATCAAAGAAGATCTGAGTGTCAGTCCTCTTGTGCTTAAGTCGGCATTGTGCCTATTGTTTTAGATTCGGATGCAATTTCTGTGTTATAACGTCATTTACAAGGTCCAAGGGAGACAGTAAACCTGATGTAAAGCATCGGAATCTAAAACTGGACTCACAGGGCAGGTTCAAATCATCGAAAGTTAGAGTTTCAGTCCTCTTGTACTTAAGTCGCCATTGTGCCTTTTGTATTAAATGCGGATGCAAACTCTGTGTTTCGTCGTCAATAAGAAGGTCCAAGGGATACAGTAAATCTGAAATGAAGCATCGGAATCTATAATTGGACTCACAAGACAGGTTCAAATCATAGAAAGTGAGACCGTCAGTCCTCTTGTACTTAAGTCGGCATTGTGCCTTTTGTATTAAATTCGGATGCAATTTCTGTGTTTTGTCGTCAATTAGAAGGTCCATGGGATACAGTAAACCTGATGTGAAGCATCGGAATCCAAAACTGGACTCACAGGACAGGTTCAAATTATCGAAAGCTAGAGCGTCAGTCCTCTTGTACTTAAGTCGGCATTGTGCTTTTGTATTAAATTTGGATGCAAAATCAGTGTTTCATCGTCAATAAGAAGGTCCAAGGGATAGAGAAAATCTGAAGTGAAGCTTCGGAATCTAAAACTGGACTCACAGGAGCGGTTCCAATCATAGAAAGTTATAGTGTCAGTCCTCATGTACTTAAGTCGGCATTGTGCCTTTTGTATTAAATTCGGATGCAATTTCTGTGTTTCATCGTCAATAAGAAGGTGCAAGGTATACAGTAAACCTGAAGTGAAGCATCGGAATCTAAACCTGGACTCACAGGAGAGGTTCAAATCATAGAAAGTTAGAGTGTCAGTCCTCATGTACTTAAGTCGGCATTGTGCCTTTTGTATTAAATTCGGATGCAATTTCTGTGTATCATGGTCAATAAGAAGGTGCAAGGTATACAGTAAACCTCAAGTGAAGCATCGGAATCTAAAACTGGACTCACAGGAGAGGTTCAAATCATAGAAAGTTAGAGTGTAGGTCCCCTTGTACTTAAGTCGGCATTGTGCATTTTGAATTTGACTCCGATGCAATTTTTGTGTTTCATCGTCAATAAGAAGGTGCATGGTATAGATTAAACCTGAAGTGAAGCATCGGAATCTAAAACTGGACTCACAGGAAAGGTTCAAATCACAGAAAGAGAGAGTGTCAGTCATCTTTTACTTACGTCGGCATTCTGCTTTTTGTATTGAATTCGGATGCAATATCTGTATTTCATCGTCAATAAGAAGGTCCATGGGATACAGTAAACCTGAAGTGAAGCATCGGAATCTAAATCTGGACTCACAGGAGAGGTTGAAATCATAGAAAGTGAGACTGTCAGTCCTCTTGTACGTAAGTCGGCATTGTGACTTTTGTATTAAATTCCGATGCAATATCTGTGTTTCATCGTCAATAAGAAGGTCCAAGGGATACAGAAACCTGATGTGAAGCATCGGAATCCAAAACTGGACTCACAGTAGAGGTTCAAATCATAGAAAGAGAGAGTGTCAGTCCTCTTTTATTTAAATCGGTATTGTGGCTTATGTATTAAATTCGGATGCAATTTCTGTGTTTCATCGTCAATTAAAAGGTCCAAGGGATATAGTAAACGTGAAGTGAAGCATCGGAATCTAAAACTGGACTCACAGGAGAGGTTCAAATCATAGAAAGTGCGAGTGTCAGTCCTCTTGTACTTAAGTCGGCATTGTGCCTTTTGTATTAAATTCGGATGCAAATTCTGTGTTTCGTCGTCAATAAGAAGGTCCATGGGATACAGTAAACCTGATGTGAAGCATCGGAATCCAAAACTGGACTCACAGGACAGGTTCAAATCATCGAAAGTTAGAGCGTCACTCCTCTTGTACTTAAGTCGGCATTGTGCTTTTGTATTAAATTTGGATGCAAACTCTGTGTTTCATCGTCAATAAGAAGGTCCAAGGGATACAGTAAACCTGAAGTGAAGCATCGGAATCTAAAACTGGACTCACATAAGAGGTTCAAATCATAGAAAGATAGAGTATCAGTCCTCTTGTACATAAGTCGGCATTGTGACTTTTGCATTAAATTCGGATGCAATTTCTGTGTTTCATAGTCGATAAGAAGGAGCAAGGTATACAGTAAACCTGAAGTGAAGCATCGGAATCTAAAACTGGAGTCACAGGAGAGGTTCAAATCATAGAAAATTAGAGAGTCAGCCCTCATGTACTTAAGTCGGCATTGTGCGTTTTGTATTAAATTCGGATGCAATTTCCGTGTTTTATCGTCAATTAGAAGGTCCATGGGATACAGTAAACCTGATGTGAAGCATCGGAATCTAAAACTGGACTCACAGGGCAGGTTCAAATCATCGAAAGTTAGAGTTTCAGTCCTCTTGTACTTAAGTCGCCATTGTGCCTTTTGTATTAAATGCGGATGCAAACTCTGTGTTTCGTCGTCAATAAGAAGGTCCAAGGGATACAGTAAATCTGAAATGAAGCATCGGAATCTATAATTGGACTCACAAGACAGGTTCAAATCATAGAAAGTGAGAGCGTCAGTCCTCTTGTACTTAAGTCGGCATTGTGCCTTTTGTATTAAATTCGGATGCAATTTCTGTGTTTTGTCGTCAATTAGAAGGTCCATGGGATACAGTAAAGCTGATGTGAAGCATCGGAATCCAAAACTGGACTCACAGGACAGGTTCAATTTATCGAAAGCTAGAGCGTCAGTCCTCTTGTACTTAAGTCGGCATTGTGCTTTTGTATTAAATTTGGATGCAAAATCTGTGTTTCATCGTCAATAAGAAGGTCCAAGGGATAGAGAAAATCTGAAGTGAAGCTTCGGAATCTAAAACTGGACTCACAGGAGCGGTTCCAATCATAGAAAGTTATAGTTTCAGTCCTCTTTTACTTAATTCGGCATTGTGAATTTTTGTATTAATTTCGGATGCAATTTCTGTGTATCATTGTCAATAAGAAGGTGCAAGGTATACAGTAAACCTCAAGTGAAGCATCGGAATCTAGAACTGGACTCACAGGAGAGGTTCAAATCATAGAAAGTTAGAGTGTAAGTCCCCTTGTACTTAAGTCGGCATTGTGCATTTTGAATTTAACTCCGATGCAATTTTTGTGTTTCATCGTCAATAAGAAGGTGCAAGGTATATAGTAAACCTGAAGTGAAGCATCGGAATCTAAAACTGGACTCACAGGAAAGGTTCAAATCACAGAAAGAGAGAGTGTCAGTCATCTTTTTCTTACGTCGGCATTGTGCCTTTTGTATTGAATTCGGATGCAATATCTGTATTTCATCGTCAATAAGAAGGTCCATGGGATACAGTAAACCTGAAGTGAAGCATCGGAATCTAAAACTGGACTCACAGGAGAGGTTGTAATCATAGAAAGTAAGAGTGTCAGTCCTCTTGTACTTAAGTCGGCATTGTGCCTTTTGTATTAAATTCCGATGCAATATCTGTGTTTCATCGTCAATAAGAAGGTGCAAGGGATACAGTAAACCTGAAGTGAAGGATCGGAATCAAAAACTGGACTCACAGTAGAGGATCAAATCATAGAAAGAGAGAGGGTCAGTCCACTTTTACTTAAGTCGGTATTGTGGCTTTAGTATTAAATTCAGATGCAATTTCTGTGTTTCATCGTGAATAAGAAGGTCCAAGGGATACAGAAAACCTGATGTGAAGCATCGGAATCCAAAACTGGACTCACAATAGAGGTTCAAATCATAGATAGGGAGAGTGTCAGTCCTCTTGTAATTAAGTC
Organism: Schistocerca piceifrons; assembly: GCF_021461385.2. NCBI lineage: Eukaryota > Metazoa > Arthropoda > Insecta > Orthoptera > Acrididae > Schistocerca > Schistocerca piceifrons. Next base: position 80,811 of record NW_025727902.1, read on the forward strand.
AGCATTGTGCCTTTTGTATTAAATTCGGATGCAATTTCTGTGTTTCATCGTCAACAAGAAGGTCCAAGGGATACAGAAAACCTGATGTGAAGCATCGGAATCCAAAACTGGACTCACTGTAGAGGTTCAAATCATAGAAAGAGAGAGTGTCAGTCCTCTTTTTCTTAAATCGGTATTGTGGCTTTTGTATTAAATTCGGATGCAATTTCTGTGTTACATCGTTAATAAGAAGGTCCAAAAGATACAGTAAACCTGAAGTGAAGCATCGGAGTCCAAAACTGGACACACAGGAGAGGTTCAAATCATAGAGAGTTAGAGTGTCTGTCCTCCTGTACTAAAGCCGCATAGGGCCTTTTGAATTTAATTCTGATGCAATTTCTGTGTTTCATCGTCAATAAGAAGGTGCAAGGTATACAGTAAACCTGTAGTGAAGCATCGAAATCTAAAACTGGGCACACAGGAGAGGTGCAAATCATAGAAAGTGAGAGTGTCATTCCCCTTTTACTTAAGTCGGCAATGTTCCTTTTGTATTAAATTCGGATGCAATTTCTGTGTTTCATCGTCAATAAGAAGGTCCAAAAGATACAGTAAACCTGAAGTGAAGCATCGGAACCCAAAACTGGACTCACAGGAGAGGTTCAAATCATAGAGTGTTAGAGTGTCAGCCCTCTTGTACTTAAGTCGGCATTGTGCCTTTTGTATTAAATTCCGATGCAATTTCTGAGTTTCATCGTCAATAAGAAGGTGCAAGGTATACAGTAATCTTGAGGTGAAGCATCGGACTCTACAACTGGACTCACAGGAGAGGTTCAAATCTTAAAAAGTTAGAGTGTCAGTCCTCTTGTACTTAAGTCGGCATTGTGCCTTTTGAATTTAATTCCGATGCAATTTCTGTGTTTCATCGTCAATAAGATGGTGCAAGGTATACAGTAATCCTGTAGTGAAGCATCGGAATCTAAGACTGGACTCACAGGACAGGTTCAAATCATAGAAAGTGAGAGTGTCAGTCCTGTTGTACTAAAGTCGGCATTGTATCTTTTGTATTAAATTCGTGCGCAATTTCTGTGTTTCATTGTCAATAAGAAGGTCCAAGGGATACAGTAAACCTGAAGTGAAGCATCGGAACCCAAAACTGGACTCACAGGAGAGGTTCAAATCATAGAGTGTTAGAGTGTCAGCCCTCTTGTACTTAAGTCGGCATTGTGCCTTTTGAATTTAATTCCGATGCAATTTCTGTGTTTCATCGTCAATAAGATGGTGCAAGGTATACAGTAATCCTGTAGTGAAGCATCGGAATCTAAGACTGGACTCACAGGAGAGTTTCAAATCATAGAATGTGAGAGTGTCATTCCTCTTTTACTTAAGTCAGCATTGTGCCTTTTGTATTAAATTCAGATACAATTTCTGTGTTTCATCGTCAATAAGAAAGTCCAAGGGATACAGTAAACCTGAAGTGAAGCAACTGAATCGAAAACTGGGCTCACAGGAGAGGTTCAAATCATAGAATGTGAGAGTATCAGTCCTCTTGTACTTAAGTCGGCTTTGTGCCTTTTGCATTAAATTCCGATGCAATTTCTGTGTTTCATCGTCAATAAGAAGGTCCAAGGGATACAGTAAACCTGAGGTGAAGCATCGGAATCAAAATCTGGACTCACAGGACAGGTTCAAATCAAAGAAATTTCTGTGTTTTATCGTCATTTACAAGGTCCAAGGGATACAGTAAACCTGATGTGAAGCAACGGAATCTAAAACTGGACTCACAGGAGAGGTTCAAATCTTAAAAAGTTAGAGTGTCAGTCCTCTTGTACTTAAGTCGGCATTGTGCCTTTTGAATTTAATTCCGATGCATTTTCCGTGTTTCATCGTCAATAAGAAGGAGCAAGGTATACAGTAAACCTGATGTGAAGCATCGGAATCTAAAACTGGACTCACAGGAGAGGTTCAAATCATGGAAAGTTAGAGTGTCAGTCCTCTTGTACTTAAGTCGGCATTTTGCCTTTTGTATTAAATTCGGATGCAGTATCTGTGTTTCATCGTCAATAGGAAGGTGGAAGGTATACAGTAAACCTGAAGTAAAGCAACGGAATCTAAAACTGGACTCACAGGAGAGGTTCAAATCTTAAAAAGTTAGAGTGTCAGTCCTCTTGTACTTAAGTCGGCATTGTGCCTTTTGAATTTAATTCCGATGCATTTTCCGTGTTTCATCGTCAATAAGAAGGTGCAAGGTATACAGTAAACCTGAAGTGAAGCATCGGAATTTAAAACTGGACTCACTGGAGAGGTTCAAATCAAAGAAAGTTAGAGTGTCAATCCTCTTGTACTTGAGTCTCCATTGTGCCTTTTGTATTAGATTCGGATGCAATTTCCGTGTTTTATCGTCATTTACAAGGTCCAAGGGATACAGTAAACCGGATGTGAAGCATCGGAATCTAAAACTGGACTCACAGGAGAGTATCAAATCATAGAGAGTTAGAGTGTCAGTCCTCTTGTACTTAAGTCAGCATTGTGCCTTTTGTATTAAATTCCGATGCAATTTCTGTGTTTCATCGTCAATAAGAAGGTGCAAGGTATACAGTAAACATGAAGTTAAGAATCAGAATCTAAAACTGGACTCACAGGAGAGGTTCAAATCATAGAAAGAGATAGTTTCAGTCCTCTTTTACTTAAGTCGGCATTGAGCCTTTTGTATTAAATTCGTATGCAATTTCTGTGTTTCATCGTCAATAAGAACGTCACAGGGATACAGTAAACCCTTACGTGAAGCAATGGAATCTAAAACTGGACTCACAGGAGAGGTTCAAATCATAGAAAGTGAGAGTGTCAGTCCTCTTTTACTTAATTCGGCATTGTGCCTTTTGTATTAAATTCGGATGCAATTTCTGTGTTTCATCATAAATAAGAAGCTCCAAGGGATACAGTAAAACTGAAGTGAAGCTTTGTAATCTAAAACTGGACTCAAGGTGGAGTAGAAAGTGAGAGTGTCAGTCCTCTTGTACTTAAGTCGGCATTGTGCCTTTTGTATTCAATTCGGATGCAATTTCTGTGTTTCATCGTCAATAACAAGGTGTGAGGTATACAGTAAACCTCAAGTGAAGCATCGGAATCTAAAACTGGACCCACAGGAGAGGTTCAAATCAAAGAAAGTTAGGGTGTCAGTCCTCTTGTACTTAAGTCGGCATTGGGCCTTTTGTATAAGATTCGGATGAAATTTCTGTGTTTTATCGTCATTTACAAGGTCCAAGGGATACAGTAAACCTGATGTGAAGCAACGGAATCTAAAACTGGACTCACAGGAGAGGTTCAAATCTTAAAAAGTTAGAGTGTCAGTCCTCTTGTACTTAAGTCGGCATTGTGCCTTTTGAATTTAATTCCGATGCATTTTCCGTGTTTCATCGTCAATAAGAAGGTGCAAGGTATACAGTAAACCTGATGTGAAGCATCGGAATCTAAAACCGGACTCACAGGAGAGGTTGAAATCATAGAAAATTAGAGTGTCAGTCCTCTTGTACAAAACAGGCATTGTGCCTTTTTTATTAAATTCGGATGCAAACTCTGTGTTTCATCGTAAATAAGAAAGTCCAAGGGATACAGTAAACCTGAAGTGAAGCATCGGAATCTAAAACAGGACTCACAGGAGAGGTTCAAATCATTTGACGTTAGAGTGTCAGTCCTCTTGTACTTAAGTCGGCATTGTGCCTTCTTATTAAATTCGGATGCAATTTCTGTATTTCTTCGTCAATAAGAAGGTGCAAGGTATACAGTAATGTTGAAGTGAAGCATCGGACTCTAAAACTGGACTCACAGGAGAGGTTCACATCGTAGAAAGTGAGAGTGTCAGTCCTCTTGTACTTTAGTCGGCATTGTGCCTTTTGAATTTAATTCCGATGCAATGTCTGTGTTTCATCGTCAATTAGAAGGTGCAAGGTATACAGTAAACCTGAAGTGAAGCATCGGAATCTAAAACTGGACTCACTGGAGAGGTTCAAATCAAAGACAGTTAGAGTGTCAATCCTCTTGTACTAGAGTCTCCATTGTGCCTTTTGTATTAGATTCGGATGCAATTTCTGTGTTTTATCGTCATTTACAAGGTCCAATGGATACAGTAAACCGGATGTAAAGCATCGGAATCTAAAAATTGGACTCACAGGAGAGTATCAAATCATAAAGAGTTAGAGTGTCAGTCCTCTTGTACTTAACCCGGAATTGTTCCTTTTGTAGTAAATTCGGAAGCACACTCTGTGTTTCATCGTCAATAAGAAGGTCCAAGGGATACAGTAAACCTGAAGTGAAGCATCGGAATCTAAAACTGGACTCACAGGACAGGTTCAAATCATAGAAAGTGATAGTGTCAGTCCTCTTGTACTTAAGTCGGCATTGTGCCTTTTTATTAAATTCAGATACAATTTCTGTGTTTCATCATCAATAAGAAGGTGCAAGGCATACAGTAATCTTGAAGTGAAACATCGGACTCTCAAACTGGACTCACAGGAGAGGTTCAAAATGTAGAAAGTGAGAGTGTCAGTCCTCTTGTACTTACGTCGGCATTGTGCCTTTTGTATTAAATTTGGATGCAATTTCTGTGTTTCATCGTCAATAAGAAGGTCCAAGGGAAACAGTAAACCTGAAGGGAAGCATCGGAATCTAAAACTGGACTCACAGGAAATGTTCAAATCTTAGAAAGTTAGAGTGTCAGTCCTCCTGTACTTAAGTCGGCATTGTGCCTTATGTATTAAATTCGGATGCAATTTCTATGTTACATCGTCAATAAGATGGTCTAAGGGATACAGTAAACCTGAAGTGAAGCTTCGGAATCTATAACTGGACTCACAGGAGAGGTTCAAATCATATAATGTTAGAGTGTCAGTCCTCTTCTACTTATGTCGGCGTTGTGCCTTGTGAATTTAATTCCGATGCATTCTCTGTGCTTCATCTTCAATAAGAAGGTCCATGGTATACAGTAAAAGTGAAGTTAAGCATCGGAATCTAAAAATGGACTCACAGGAGAGGTTGAAATCATAGAATGTGAGAGTGTCAGTCCTCTTGTACTTAAGTCGGCATTGTGCCTTTTGTATTTAATTCGGATGCAATTTCTGTGTTTCATCGTCAATACAAAGGTCCAAGGGATACAGTAAAGCTGACGTGAAGCATAGGAATCTAAAACTGGACTCAGAGGAGAGGTTCATATCATAGAAAGTTAGTGTGTCAGTCCTCTTGTACTTAAGTCGGCATTGTGCCTATTAAATTGTATTCCGATGCAATTTCTGTGTTTCATCGTCAATAAGAAGATGCAAGCTATACAGTAAACCTGAAGTGAAGCATCGGAATCTAAATCTGGACTCACAGGAGAGGTTCTAATCATAGGGAGTTAGAGTGTCAGTCCTCTTGTACTTAAGTCGGCATTGTGGATTCTGAATTTTATTCCGATGCAAATTTTGTGTTTCATCGTCAATGAGAAGGTGCAAGGTATAGAGTAAACCTGAATTGAAGCATCGGAATCTGAAACTGGACCCACAGGAAAGGTTCAAATCATAGAAAGAGAGAGTGTCAGTCATCTTTTACTTAAGTCGGCATTGTTCCTTTTGTACTAAATTCGGATGCAATTTCTGTATTTCATCGTCAATAAGAAGGTCCAAGGGATACAGTAAACCTGAAGTTAAGCATCGGAATCTAAAACTGGACTCACGGGAGAGGTTCAAATCATAGAAAGAAAGAGTGTCAGTCCTCTTTTATTTAAGTCGGCATTGTGCCTTTTGTACTAAATTCGGATGCAATTTCTGTGTTTCATCGTCAATAAGAAGGTCCAAGGCATACTGTAAACCTGAAGTGAAGCATCGGAATGTAAAACTGGACCCACAGGAGAGGTTCAAATAATGGAAAGTTAGAGTGTCAGTCCTCTTGTACTTAAGTCGGCATAATGCATTTTGTATTAATTTCGGATGCAATTTCTGTGTTTCATCGTCAATACGAAGGTCCAAGGGATACAGTAAACCTGAAGGGAAGCATCAGAATCTGAAACTGGACTCACAGGAGAGGTTCAAATCATAGAAAGTTAGAGTGTCAGTCCTCTTGTACTTAAGTCGGCATTGTGCCTTTTGAATTTAATTCCGATGCATTTTCCGTGTTTCATCGTCAATAAGAAGGTGCAAGGTATACAGTAAACCTGATGTGAAGCATCGGAATCTAAAACCGGACTCACAGGAGAGGTTGAAATCATAGAAAATTAGAGTGTCAGTCCTCTTGTACAAAACTGGCATTGTGCCTTTTTTATTAAATTCGGATGCAAACTCTGTGTTTCATCGTCAATAAGAAAGTCCAAGGGATACAGTAAACCTGAAGTGAAGCATCGGAATCTAAAACAGGACTCACAGGAGAGGTTCAAATCATTTGACGTTAGAGTGTCAGTCCTCTTGTACTTATGTCGGCATTGTGCCTTCTTATTAAATTCGGATGATATTTCTGTGTTTCTTCGTCAATAAGAAGGTGCAAGGTATACAGTAATGTTGAAGTGAAGCATCGGACTCTAAAACTGGACTCACAGGAGAGGTTCACATCGTAGAAAGTGAGAGTGTCAGTCCTCTTGTACTTTAGTCGGCATTGTGCCTTTTGAATTTAATTCCGATGCAATGTCTGTGTTTCATCGTCAATTAGAAGGTGCAAGGTATACAGTAAACCTGAAGTGAAGCATCGGAATCGAAAACTGGACTCACTGGAGAGGTTCAAATCAAAGACAGTTAGAGTGTCAATCCTCTTGTACTAGAGTCTCCATTGTGCCTTTTGTATTAGATTCGGATGCAATTTCTGTGTTTTATCGTCATTTACAAGGTCCAAGGGATACAGTAAACCGGATGTAAAGCATCGGAATCTAAAAATTGGACTCACAGGAGAGTATCAAATCATAAAGAGTTAGAGTGTCAGTCCTCTTGTACTTAACCCGGAATTGTTCCTTTTGTAGTAAATTCGGAAGCACACTCTGTGTTTCATCGTCAATAAGAAGGTCCAAGGGATACAGTAAACCTGAAGTGAAGCATCGGAATCTAAAACTGGACTCACAGGACAGGTTCAAATCATAGAAAGTGATAGTGGCAGTCCTCTTGTACTTAAGTCGGCATTGTGCCTTTTTATTAAATTCAGATACAATTTCTGTGTTTCATCATCAATAAGAAGGTGCAAGGCATACAGTAATCTTGAAGTGAAACATCGGACTCTCAAACTGGACTCACAGGAGAGGTTCAAAATGTAGAAAGTGAGAGTGTCAGTCCTCTTGTACTTACGTCGGCATTGTGCCTTTTGTATTAAATTTGGATGCAATTTCTGTGTTTCATCGTCAATAAGAAGGTCCAAGGGAAACAGTAAACCTGAAGGGAAGCATCGGAATCTAAAACTGGACTCACAGGAGATGTTCAAATCTTAGAAAGTTAGAGTGTCAGTCCTCCTGTACTTAAGTCGGCATTGTGCCTTATGTATTAAATTCGGATGCAATTTCTATGTTACATCGTCAATAAGATGGTCTAAGGGATACAGTAAACCTGAAGTGAAGCTTCGGAATCTATAACTGGACTCACAGGAGAGGTTCAAATCATATAATGTTAGAGTGTCAGTCCTCTTCTACTTATGTCGGCGTTGTGCCTTGTGAATTTAATTCCGATGCATTCTCTGTGCTTCATCTTCAATAAGAAGGTCCATGGTATACAGTAAAAGTGAAGTTAAGCATCGGAATCTAAAAATGGACTCACAGGAGAGGTTGAAATCATAGAATGTGAGAGTGTCAGTCCTCTTGTACTTAAGTCGGCATTGTGCCTTTTGTATTTAATTCGGATGCAATTTCTGTGTTTCATCGTCAATACAAAGGTCCAAGGGATACAGTAAAGCTGACGTGAAGCATAGGAATCTAAAACTGGACTCAGAGGAGAGGTTCATATCATAGAAAGTTAGTGTATCAGTCCTCTTGTACTTAAGTCGGCATTGTGCCTATTAAATTGTATTCCGATGCAATTTCTGTGTTTCATCGTCAATAAGAAGATGCAAGGTATACAGTAAACCTGAAGTGAAGCATCGGAATCTAAATCTGGACTCACAGGAGAGGTTCTAATCATAGGGAGTTAGAGTGTCAGTCCTCTTGTACTTAAGTCGGCATTGTGGATTCTGAATTTTATTCCGATGCAAATTTTGTGTTTCATCGTCAATGAGAAGGTGCAAGGTATAGAGTAAACCTGAATTGAAGCATCGGAATCTGAAACTGGACCCACAGGAAAGGTTCAAATCATAGAAAGAGAGAGTGTCAGTCATCTTTTACTTAAGTCGGCATTGTTCCTTTTGTACTAAATTCGGATGCAATTTCGGTATTTCATCGTCAATAAGAAGGTCCAAGGGATACAGTAAACCTGAAGTTAAGCATCGGAATCTAAAACTGGACTCACGGGAGAGGTTCAAATCATAGAAAGAAAGAGTGTCAGTCCTCTTTTATTTAAGTCGGCATTGTGCCTTTTGTACTAAATTCGGATGCAATTTCTGTGTTTCATCGTCAATAAGAAGGTCCAAGGCATACTGTAAACCTGAAGTGAAGCATCGGAATGTAAAACTGGACCCACAGGAGAGGTTCAAATAATGGAAAGTTAGAGTGTCAGTCCTCTTGTACTTAAGTCGGCATAATGCATTTTGTATTAATTTCGGATGCAATTTCTGTGTTTCATCGTCAATACGAAGGTCCAAGGGATACAGTAAACCTGAAGTGAAGCATCAGAATCTGAAACTGGACTCACAGGAGAGGTTCAAATCATAGAAAGTTAGAGTGTCAGTCCTCTTGTACTTAAGTCGGCATTGTGCCTTTTGAATATAATTCCGATGCATTTTCCGTGTTTCATCGTCAATAAGAAGGTGCAAGGTATACAGTAAACCTGATGTGAAGCATCGGAATCTAAAACCGGACTCACAGGAGAGGTTGAAATCATAGAAAATTAGAGTGTCAGTCCTCTTGTACAAAACTGGCATTGTGCCTTTTTTATTAAATTCGGATGCAAACTCTGTGTTTCATCGTCAATAAGAAGGTCCAAGGGATACAGTAAACCTGAAGTGAAGCATCGGAATCTAAAACAGGACTCACAGGAGAGGTTCAAATCATTTGACGTTAGAGTGTCAGTCCTCTTGTACTTAAGTCGGCATTGTGCCTTCTTATTAAATTCGGATGCAATTTCTGTGTTTCTTCGTCAATAAGAAGGTGCAAGGTATACAGTAATGTTGAAGTGAAGCATCGGACTCTAAAACTGGACTCACAGGAGAGGTTCACATCGTAGAAAGTGAGAGTGTCAGTCCTCTTGTACTTTAGTCGGCATTGTGCCTTTTGAATTTAATTCCGATGCAATGTCTGTGTTTCATCGTCAATTAGAAGGTGCAAGGTATACAGTAAACCTGAAGTGAAGCATCGGAATCTAAAACTGGACTCACTGGAGAGGTTCAAATCAAAGACAGTTAGAGTGTCAATCCTCTTGTACTAGAGTCTCCATTGTGCCTTTTGTATTAGATTCGGATGCAATTTCTGTGTTTTATCGTCATTTACAAGGTCCAAGGGATACAGTAAACCGGATGTAAAGCATCGGAATCTAAAAATTGGACTCACAGGAGAGTATCAAATCATAAAGAGTTAGAGTGTCAGTCCTCTTGTACTTAACCCGGAATTGTTCCTTTTGTAGTAAATTCGGAAGCACACTCTGTGTTTCATCGTCAATAAGAAGGTCCAAGGGATACAGTAAACCTGAAGTGAAGCATCGGAATCTAAAACTGGACTCACAGGACAGGTTCAAATCATAGAAAGTAATAGTGTCAGTCCTCTTGTACTTAAGTCGGCATTGTGCCTTTTTATTAAATTCAGATACAATTTCTGTGTTTCATCATCAATAAGAAGGTGCAAGGCATACAGTAATCTTGAAGTGAAACATCGGACTCTCAAACTGGACTCACAGGAGAGGTTCAAAATGTAGAAAGTGAGAGTGTCAGTCCTCTTGTACTTACGTCGGCATTGTGCCTTTTGTATTAAATTTGGATGCAATTTCTGTGTTTCATCGTCAATAAGAAGGTCCAAGGGAAACAGTAAACCTGAAGGGAAGCATCGGAATCTAAAACTGGACTCACAGGAGATGTTCAAATCTTAGAAAGTTAGAGTGTCAGTCCTCCTGTACTTAAGTCGGCATTGTGCCTTATGTATTAAATTCGGATGCAATTTCTATGTTACATCGTCAATAAGATGGTCTAAGGGATACAGTAAACCTGAAGTGAAGCTTCGGAATCTATAACTGGACTCACAGGAGAGGTTCAAATCATATAATGTTAGAGTGTCAGTCCTCCTCTACTTATGTCGGCGTTGTGCCTTGTGAATTTAATTCCGATGCATTCTCTGTGCTTCATCTTCAATAAGAAGGTCCATGGTATACAGTAAAAGTGAAGTTAAGCATCGGAATCTAAAAATGGACTCACAGGAGAGGTTGAAATCATAGAATGTGAGAGTGTCAGTCCTCTTGTACTTAAGTCGGCATTGTGCCTTTTGTATTTCATTCGGATGCAATTTCTGTGTTTCATCGTCAATACAAAGGTCCAAGGGATACAGTAAAGCTGACGTGAAGCATAGGAATCTAAAACTGGACTCAGAGGAGAGGTTCATATCATAGAAAGTTAGTGTGTCAGTCCTCTTGTACTTAAGTCGGCATTGTGCCTATTAAATTGTATTCCGATGCAATTTCTGTGTTTCATCGTCAATAAGAAGATGCAAGGTATACAGTAAACCTGAAGTGAAGCATCGGAATCTAAATCTGGACTCACAGGAGAGGTTCTAATCATAGGGAGTTAGAGTGTCAGTCCTCTTGTACTTAAGTCGGCATTGTGGATTCTGAATTTTATTCCGATGCAAATTTTGTGTTTCATCGTCAATGAGAAGGTGCAAGGTATAGAGTAAACCTGAATTGAAGCATCGGAATCTGAAACTGGACCCACAGGAAAGGTTCAAATCATAGAAAGAGAGAGTGTCAGTCATCTTTTTACTTAAGTCGGCATTGTTCCTTTTGTACTAAATTCGGATGCAATTTCTGTATTTCATCGTCAATAAGAAGGTCCAAGGGATACAGTAAACCTGAAGTTAAGCATCGGAATCTAAGACTGGACTCACGGGAGAGGTTCAAATCATAGAAAGAAAGAGTGTCAGTCCTCTTTTATTTAAGTCGGCATTGTGCCTTTTGTACTAAATTCGGATGCAATTTCTGTGTTTCATCGTCAATAAGAAGGTCCAAGGCATACTGTAAACCTGAAGTGAAGCATCGGAATGTAAAACTGGACCCACAGGAGAGGTTCAAATAATGGAAAGTTAGAGTGTCAGTCCTCTTGTACTTAAGTCGGCATAATGCATTTTGTATTAATTTCGGATGCAATTTCTGTGTTTCATCGTCAATACGAAGGTCCAAGGGATACAGTAAACCTGAAGTGAAGCATCAGAATCTGAAACTGGACTCACAGGAGAGGTTCAAATCATAGAAAGTTAGAGTGTCAGTCCTCTTGTACTTAAGTCGGCATTGTGCCTTTTGAATTTAATTCCGATGCAATTACTGTGTTTCAACGTCAATAAGAAGGTCCAAGGGATACAGTAGACCTGAAGTGAAGCATCGGAATCTAAAACTGGACTCACAGGAGAGGTTCAAATCGTAGAAAGTGAGAGTGTCAGTCCTGTTGTACTTAAGTCGGCATTGTGCCTTTTGTATTAAATTCGGATACAATTACTGTGTTTCAACGCCAATAAAAAGGTCCAAGGGAAACAGTAAACCTGAAGTGAGGCATTGGAATCTAAAACTGGACTCACAGGAGAGGCTCATATCATAGAAAGTTAGTGTGTCAGACCTCTTGCACTTAAGTCGGCATTGTGCCTATGAAATTGATTTCCGATGCAATTTCTGTGTTTCATCGTCAATAAGAAGATGCAAGGTATACAATAAACCTGAAGTAAGGCATCGGAATCTAAAACTGAACTAACAGGAGAGGTTCAAATCATATGGAGTTAGAGTGTCAGTCCTCTTGTACTTAAGTCGGCATTGAGCATTCTGAATTTAATTCCGATGCTATTTTTGTGTTTCATCGTCAACAAGAAGGTGCAAGGTATAGGGTAAACCTGAAGTGAAGCATCGGAATCTGAAACTGGACTCACAGGAAAGGTTCAAGTCATAGAAAGAGAGAGTGTCAGCCATCTATTACTTAAGTCGGCATTGTGCCTTTTGTATTCAATTCGGATGCAATATCTGTATTTCATCGTCAATAAGAAGGTCCAAGGGATACAGTAAACCGGATGTAAAGCATCGGAATCTAAAAATTGGACTCACAGGAGAGTATCAAATCATAAAGAGTTAGAGTGTCAGTCCTCTTGTACTTAACCCGGAATTGTTCCTTTTGTAGTAAATTCGGAAGCACACTCTGTGTTTCATCGTCAATAAGAAGGTCCAAGCGATACAGTAAACCTGAAGTGAAGCATCGGAATCTAAAACTGGACTCACAGGACAGGTTCAAATCATAGAAAGTGATAGTGTCAGTCCTCTTGTACTTAAGTCGGCATTGTGCCTTTTTATTAAATTCAGATACAATTTCTGTGTTTCATCATCAATAAGAAGGTGCAAGGCATACAGTAATCTTGAAGTGAAACATCGGACTCTCAAACTGGACTCACAGGAGAGGTTCAAAATGTAGAAAGTGAGAGTGTCAGTCCTCTTGTACTTACGTCGGCATTGTGCCTTTTGTATTAAATTTGGATGCAATTTCTGTGTTTCATCGTCAATAAGAAGGTCCAAGGGAAACAGTAAACCTGAAGGGAAGCATCGGAATCTAAAACTGGACTCACAGGAGATGTTCAAATCTTAGAAAGTTAGAGTGTCAGTCCTCCTGTACTTAAGTCGGCATAGTGCCTTATGTATTAAATTCGGATGCAATTTCTATGTTACATCGTCAATAAGATGGTCTAAGGGATACAGTAAACCTGAAGTGAAGCTTCGGAATCTATAACTGGACTCACAGGAGAGGTTCAAATCATATAATGTTAGAGTGTCAGTCCTCTTCTACTTATGTCGGCGTTGTGCCTTGTGAATTTAATTCCGATGCATTCTCTGTGCTTCATCTTCAATAAGAAGGTCCATGGTATACAGTAAAAGTGAAGTTAAGCATCGGAATCTAAAAATGGACTCACAGGAGAGGTTGAAATCATAGAATGTGAGAGTGTGAGTCCTCTTGTACTTAAGTCGGCATTGTGCCATTTGTATTTAATTCGGATGCAATTTCTGTGTTTCATCGTCAATACAAAGGTCCAAGGGATACAGTAAAGCTGACGTGAAGCATAGGAATCTAAAACTGGACTCAGAGGAGAGGTTCATATCATAGAAAGTTAGTGTGTCAGTCCTCTTGTACTTAAGTCGGCATTGTGCCTATTAAATTGTATTCCGATGCAATTTCTGTGTTTCATCGTCAATAAGAAGATGCAAGGTATACAGTAAACCTGAAGTGAAGCATCGGAATCTAAATCTGGACTCACAGGAGAGGTTCTAATCATAGGGAGTTAGAGTGTCAGTCCTCTTGTACTTAAGTCGGCATTGTGGATTCTGAATTTTATTCCGATGCAAATTTTGTGTTTCATCGTCAATGAGAAGGTGCAAGGTATAGAGTAAACCTGAATTGAAGCATCGGAATCTGAAACTGGACCCACAGGAAAGGTTCAAATCATAGAAAGAGAGAGTGTCAGTCATCTTTTACTTAAGTCGGCATTGTTCCTTTTGTGCTAAATTCGGATGCAATTTCTGTATTTCATCGTCAATAAGAAGGTCCAAGGGATACAGTAAACCTGAAGTTAAGCATCGGAATCTAAAACTGGACTCACGGGAGAGGTTCAAATCATAGAAAGAAAGAGTGTCAGTCCTCTTTTATTTAAGTCGGCATTGTGCCTTTTGTACTAAATTCGGATGCAATTTCTGTGTTTCATCGTCAATAAGAAGGTCCAAGGCATACTGTAAACCTGAAGTGAAGCATCGGAATGTAAAACTGGACCCACAGGAGAGGTTCAAATAATGGAAAGTTAGAGTGTCAGTCCTCTTGTACTTAAGTCGGCATAATGCATTTTGTATTAATTTCGGATGCAATTTCTGTGTTTCATCGTCAATACGAAGGTCCAAGGGATACAGTAAACCTGAAGTGAAGCATCAGAATCTGAAACTGGAGTCACAGGAGAGGTTCAAATCATAGAAAGTTAGAGTGTCAGTCCTCTTGTACTTAAGTCGGCATTGTGCCTTTTGAATTTAATTCCGATGCAATTACTGTGTTTCATCGTCAATAAGAAGGTCCAAGGGATACAGTAGACCTGAAGTGAAGCATCGGAATCTAAAACTGGACTCACAGGAGAGGTTCAAATCGTAGAAAGTGAGAATGTCAGTCCTGTTGTACTTAAGTCGGCATTGTGCCTTTTGTATTAAATTCGGATACAATTACTGTGTTTCAACGTCAATAAAAAGGTCCAAGGGAAACAGTAAACCTGAAGTGAGGCATCGGAATCTAAAACTGGACTCACAGGAGAGGCTCATATCATAGAAAGTTAGTGTGTCAGACCTCTTGCACTTAAGTCGGCATTGTGCCTATGAAATTGATTTCCGATGCAATTTCTGTGTTTCATCGTCAATAAGAAGATGCAAGGTATACAATAAACCTGAAGTAAGGCATCGGAATCTAAAACTGGACTAACAGGAGAGGTTCAAATCATAGGGAGTTAGAGTGTCAGTCCTCTTGTACTTAAGTCGGCATTGAGCATTCTGAATTTAATTCCGATGCTATTTTTGTGTTTCATCGTCAACAAGAAGGTGCAAGGTATAGGGTAAACCTGAAGTGAAGCATCGGAATCTGAAACTGGACTCACAGGAAAGGTTCAAGTCATAGAAAGAGAGAGTGTCAGCCATCTATTACTTAAGTCGGCATTGTGCCTTTTGTATTCAATTCGGATGCAATAACTGTATTTCATCGTCAATAAGAAGGTCCAAGGGATACAGTAAACCTGAAGTGAAGCATCGGAATCTAAGACTGGACTCACAGCAGAGGTTCAAATCATAGAAAGAGAGAGAGTCAGTCCTCTTTTACGTAAGTCGGCATTGTGCCTTTTGTATTAAATTCGGATGCAATTTCTGTGTTTCATCGTCAAAAAGAAGGTCCAAGGGATACTGTAAACCTGAAGTGAAGCATCGGAATCTAAAACTGGACTCACAGGAGAGGTTCAAATCATGGAAAGTTAGAGTGTCAGTCCTCTTGTACTTATGTCGGCATTGTGCCTTTTGTATTAAATTCGGATGCAATTTCTGTGTTTCACCGTCAATAAGAAGGTCCAAGGTAAATACTAAACCTGAAGTGAAGCAACGGAATCTAAAACTGGACTCACAGGAGAGGTTCAAATCTTAGAAAGTTAGAGTGTCAGTCCTCTTGTACTTAAGTCGGCATTCTGCATTTTGAATTTAATTCCGATGCAATTTCTGTGTTTCATCGTCAATAAGAAGGTGCAAGGTATACAGTAATCCTGAAGTGAAGCATCGGAATCTAAAACTGGACTCACAGGAGAGGTTCAAATCATAGAAAGTGTGAGTGTCATTCCTCTTTTACTTAAGTCGGCATAGTGCCTTTTGTATTAATTTCGGATGCAACTTCTGAGTTTCATCGTCATTACGAAGGTCCAAGGGATACAGTAAACCTGAAGTGAAGCATCGGAATCTAAATCTGGACTAACAGGACAGGTTCAAATCAAAAAAAGTTAGAGTGTCAGTCCTCTTGTACTTAAGTCGGCATTGTGCCTTTTGTATTAGATTCGGATGCAATTTCTGTGTTTTATCTACATTTACAAGGTCCAAGGGATACAGTAAACCGGAAGTGATGCATCGGAATCTAAAACTGGACTCATAGGAGAGTATCAAATCAAAGAAAGTTAGAGTGTCATTCCTCTTGTACTTAAGTCGGCATTGTGACTTTTGTATTAAATTCGGATGCAATTTCTATGTTTCATCGTCAATAAGAGGGTCCAAGGTATACAGTAAACCTGAAGTGAAGCAACGGAATCCAAAACTGGACTCACTGGAGAGGTTCAAATCATAGAGTGTTATAGTGTCAGTCCACTTGTACTAATGTCGGCATTGTGCCTTTTGAATTTAATTCCCATGCAATTTCTGTGTTTCATCGTCAATAAGAAGGAGCAAGTTATACAGTAAACCTGTAGTGAAGCATCGGAATCTAAAACTGGACTCACAGGAGAGGTTCAAATCAAAAGGGAGTTAGAGTGTCAGTCCTGTTGTACTTAAGTCGGCATGGTGGATTCTGAATTGAATTCCGATGCAATTTTTGTGTTTCATCGTCAATAAGAAGGCGCAAGGTATAGAGTAAACCTGAAGTGAAGCATCGGAATCTGAAACTGGACTCACAGGAAAGGTTCAAATCATAGAAAGGGAGAGTGTCAGTCATCTTTTACATAAGTCGGCATTGTGCCTTCTGTATTAAATTCGGATGCAATTTCTGTATTTCATCGTGAATAAGAAGATCCAAGGGATACAGTAAAACTGAAGTGAAGCATCGGAATCTAAAACTGAACTCACAGGAGAGGTTCAAATCATAGAAAGAGAGAGTGTCAGTCCACTTTTACTTAAGTCGGCATTGTGCCTTTTGTATTAAATTCTAATGCAATTTCTGTGTTTCATCGTCAATACGAAGGTCCAAGGTATACAGTAAACCTGAAGTGAAGCAACGGAATCTAAAACTGGACTCACAGGAGAGGTTCAAATCTTAAAAAGTTAGAGTGTCAGTCCTCTTG
>NW_025727903.1:0-32012 GCF_021461385.2 Schistocerca piceifrons
CGATGCTTCACTTTAGGCTTACTGTATCCCTTCGACCTTCTTATTGACGATGAAACACAGAAATTGCATCCGCATTTAATACAAAAGGCACAATGCCGACTTAAGTACAAGAGGACTGATATTCTCACTTTCTATGATTTGAACCTCTAATGTGAGTCCAGTTTTAGATTCCGATGCTTCACTTCAGGTTTACTGTATCCCTTGGACCTTCTTATTGACGATGAAACACAGAAATTGTATCCGAATTTAATACAAAAATCATAATGCCGACTTAAGTACAAGAGGCCTGAAACTCTAACTTTCTATGATTTACACCTCTCCTGTGAGTCCAGTTTTGGATTCCGAAGCTTCACTTCAGGCTTACTGTATCCCTTGGCCCTTCTTATTTACGATGAAACACAGAAATTGCGTCCGAATTTAATACAAAAGTCACAATGCCAACTTAAGTACAAGAGGACTGACACTCTAAGTTTCTATGATTTGAACCTCTCCTGTGAGTCCAGTTTTAGATTCCGATGCTTAACTTCAGGTTTACTGTATACCATGGACCTTCTTATTGAAGATGAAGCACTGAAAATGCATCGGAATTAAATTCAAAAGGCCCAATGCCGACTCAAGTAAAAGAGGACTGACACTCTAACACTCTATGATTTGAACCTCTCCTGTGAGTCTAGTTTTAGATTCCGATGCTTCACTTCAGGTTTACTGTATCCCTTGGATCTTCTTATTGACGATGAACCACAGAAATTGCATCCGAATTTAATACAAAAGGCACAATGCCGACTGAAGTAAAAGAGGACTGAAACTCTAACACTCTATGATTTGAACCTCTCCTGTGAGTCCAGTTGTAGATCCCGATGCTTCACTTCAGGTTTACTGTATCCCTTATACCTTCTTATTGACGATGAAACACAGAAATTGCATCCGAATTTAATGCAAAGGCACAATGCCGACTTAAGTACAAGAGGACTGACACTCTAACACTCTATGATTTGAACCTCTCCTGTGAGTCCAGTTTTAGATTCCGATGCTTCACTTCAGGTTTACTGTATCCCTTGGACCCTCTTACTGACGACGAAACACAGAAATTGCATCCCAATTTAATGCAAAAGGCATAATGCCGACTTAAGTACAAGAGGACTGACACTCTCACATCCTATGATTTGAACCTCTCCTGTGAGTCCAGTTTCAGATTCCGATGCTTCACTACAGGTTTACTGTATTCCTTGGACCTTCTTATTGACGATGAAACACAGAAATTGCATCCGAATTTAATGCAAGAGGCACAATGCATACTTAAGTATAAGAGGACCGACATTCTCACTTTCTATGATTTGAACCTCTCCTGTGAGTCCAGTTTTAGATTCCGATGCTTAACTTCAGGTTTACTGTCCCCCTTGGACCTTCTTATTGACGATGAAACACAGAAGCTGCATCTGAATTCAATACAAATGCCACAATGCCGTCTTAAGTACAAGAGGACTGACACTCTCACTATCAATGATTTGAACCTCTCCTGTGAGTCAAGTTTTAGATTCCGATGCTTCACTTTAGGTTCACTGTATCCCTTCGACTTTCTTATTGACGATGAAACACAGAAATTGCATCCGCATTTAATACAAAAGGCACAATGCCGACTCAAGTAAAAGAGGACTAACACTCTAACACTCTATGATTTGAACCTCTCCTGTGAGTCTAGTTTTAGATTCCGATGCTTCACCTCAGGTTTACTGTATCCCTTGGACCTTCTTATTGACGATGAACCACAGAAATTGCATCCGAATTTAATACAAAAGGCACAATGCCGACAGAAGTAAAAGAGGACTGAAACTCTAACACCCTATGATTTGAACCTCTCCTGTGACTCCAGTTTTAGATCCCGATGCTTCACTTCAGGTTTACTGTATCCCTTATACCTTCTTATTGACGATGAAACAGAAAAATTGAATCCGAATTTAATGCAAAGGCACAATGCCGACTTAAGTACAAGAGGACTGACACTCTAACACTCTATGATTTGAACCTCTCCTGTGCGTCCAGTTTTAGATTCCGGTGCTTCACTTCAGGTTTGCTGTATCCCTTGGACCTTCTTATTGACGATGAAACACAGAAATTGCATCCGAATTTAATACAAAAGGCACAATGCCGACTTAAGTACAAGAGGACTGACATTCTCACTTTCTATGATTTGAACCTCTCCTGTGAGTCCAGTTTTAGATTCCGATGCTTCACTTCAGGTTTACTGTATCCCTTGGACCTTCTTATTGACGATGAAACACAGAAATTGTATCCGAATTTAATACAAAGATCATAATGCCGACTTAAGTACAAGAGGCCTGAAACTCTAACTTTCTATGATTTACACCTCTCCTGTGAGTCCAGTTTTGGATTCCGAAGCTTCACTTCAGGTTTACTGTATCCCTTGGCCCTTCTTATTGACGATGAAACACAGAAATTGCGTCCGAATTTAATACAAAAGTCACAATGCCAACTTAAGTACAAGAGGACTGACACTCTAAGTTTCTATGATTTGAACCTCTCCTGTGAGTCCAGTTTTAGATTCCGATGCTTAACTTCAGGTTTACTGTATACCATGGACGTTCTTATTGAAGATGAAGCACTGAAAATGCATCAAAATGAAATTAAAAAGGCCCAATGCCGACTTAAGTAGAAGAGGACTGACACTCTAACTTTCTATGATTTGAACCTCTCCTATGAGTCATGTTTTAGATTCCGAAGCTTCACTTCAGGTTTACCGTATCCCTTGGACCTTCTTATTGACGATGAAACACAGAAATTGCATCCGAATTTTATACAAAAGGCACAATGCCGACTTAAGTACAGGAGGATTGACACTCTTACTTTCTACGATTTGAACCTCTCCTGAGAGCCCAGTTTTAAATTCCGATGCTTCACTTCAGGTTTACTGTTTCCCTTGGTCCTTTTTATTGACGACGAAACACAGAAATTGCATCCGAAATTTATACAAAGGGCACAATGCCGACTTAAGTACAAGAGGACTGACACTCTCACTTTCTACGATTTGAACCTCTCCAGTGAGACCAGTTTGAGAGTCCGATGCTTTACTTGAAGACTACTGTATACCTTGCACCTTCTTATTGACGATTAAACACAGAAATTGCATCCGAATTTAATAGAAAGGCACAATGCCGACTTATGTACAAGAGGACTAACACTATCACTTTCTATGATTTGAACCTCCCCTGTGAGTCCAGTTTTAGATTCCGATGCTTCACTTCAGGTTTACTGTATCCCTTGGACCTTCTTATTGACGATGAAACACAGAGTTTGCATCTGAATTTAATACAAATGGCACAATGCCGGGTTAAGTACAAGAGGACTGACACTCTAACTGTCGAAGACTGGATACACTCCTGTGAGTCCAGTTTTAGATTCCGATGCTTCACATCCGTTTTACTGTATCCCTTGGACCTTGTAAATGACGACAAAACGCAGAAATTGCATCCGAATTCAATACAAAAGGCACAATGCCGACTTAAGTACAAGAGGACTGACACTCTAACTTTCTACCTCTCCTTTGAGTCCAGTTTTAGATTCCAAAGCATCACCTCAGTTTTACTGTATCCCTTGGACCTTCTTATTGACAATGAAACACAGAGTTTGCATCCGAATTTAATACAAAGGGCACAATGCCGACTTAAGTAAAAGAGGACTGACACTCTCCCTTTCTATGATTTGAACCTCTCCTGTGCGTCCAGTTTTAGATTCCGATGCTTCACTTCAGGCCTACTGTATCACTTGGACCTTCTTATTGACGATGAAACACAGAGTTTGCATTCGAATTTAATACAAAAGGCACAATGCCGACTTAAGTACAAGAGAACTGTCACTCTCACTTTCTATGATTTGAACCGCTCCTGTCAGTCCAGTTTCAGATTCCGATGCTTCACTTCAAGTTTACTGTATCCCTTGGACCTTCGTATTGACGATGAAACACAGATATTGCATCCGAATTTAATACAAATTGCACTATGCCGACTTAAGTAAAAGAAGAATGACACTCACACTTCCTATGATTTGAACCTCTCCTGTGAGTCCAGTTTTAGATTCCGATGCTTCACTTCAGGTTTACTGTATACCTTGCACCTTCTTATTGACGATGAAACACTGAAATTGCATCGGAATTAAATTCAAAAGGCACAATGCCGACTTAAGTACAAGAGGACTTGCACTCTAACTTTTTAAGATTTGAACCTCTCCTGTGAGTCCGGTTTTAGATTCCGTTGCTTCACTACAGGTTTACTGTATACCTTCCACCTTCTTATTGACGATGAAACACAGAAATTGGATCGGAATTAAATTCAAAAGGCACAATGCCGACTTAAGTAAAAGAGGACTGACACTCTAACACTCTATGATTTGAACCTCTCCTGTGAGTCCAGTTTTAGATTCCGATGCTTCACTTCAGGTTTACTGTATCCCTTGGACCTTCTTATTGACGACGAAACACAGAAATTGCATCCCAAATTAATGCAAAAGGCATAATGCCGACTTAAGTACAAGAGGACTGACACTCTCACATTCTATGATTTGAACCTCTCCTGTGAGTCCACTTTTAGATTCCGATGCTTCACTACAGGTTTACTGTATACCTTCCACCCTCTTATTGACGATGAAACACAGAAATTGGATCGGAATTAAATTCAAAAGGCACAATGCCGACTTAAGTACAAGAGGACTGACACTCTAACACTCTATGATTTGAACCCCTCCTGTGAGTCCAGTTTTAGATTCCGATACTTCACTTCAGGTTTACTGTATCCCTGGGACCTTCTTATTGACGATGAAACACAGAAATTGCATCCGAATTTGATAGAGAAGGCACAATGCCGACTTCAGTACAAGACGACTGACATTCTCACTTTCTATGATTTGAACCGCTCCTGTGAGTCCAGTTTTAGATTCCGATGCTTGTCTTCAGGTTTACTGTATCCCTTGGACCTTCTTATTGACGATGAAACACAGAAATTGCATCCGAATTTAATGCAAAAGGCACAATGCCGACTTAAGTATAAGAGGACTGACATTCTCACTTTCTATGATTTGAACCACTTCTGTGAGTCCAGTTTTAGATTCCCATGCTTAACTTCAGGTTTACTGGCCCCCTTGGTCCTTTTTATTGACGATGAAACACAGAAATTGCATCCGAAAATTATACAAAAGGCACAATGCCGACTTAAGTACAAGAGGACTGACACTCTCACTTTCTACGATTTGAACCTCTCCTGTGAGTCCAGTTTGAGAGTCCGATGCTTCACTTCAAGACTACTGTATACCTTGCACCTTCTTATTGACGATTAAACACAGAAATTGCATCCGAATTTAATAAAAAGGCACAATGCCGACTTATGTACAAGAGGACTGACACTATCACTTTCCACGATTTGAACCTCTCCTGTGAGTCCAATTTTAGATTCCGATGCATCACTTCAGGTTTACTGTATCCCTTGGACCTTCTTATTGACGATGAAACACAAAGTTTGCATCCGAATTTAATACAAATGGCACAATGCCGGGTTAAGTACAAGAGGACTGACACTCTAACTTTCGAAGACTGGATACTCTCCTGTGAGTCCAGTTTTAGATTCCGATGCTTCACATCCGATTTACTGTATCCCTTGGACCTTGTAAATGACGACAAAACGCAGAAATTGCATCCGAATTCAATACAAAAGGCACAATGCCGACTTATGTACAAGAGGACTGACACTCTCACTTTCTACCTCTCCTTTGAGTCCAGATTTAGATTCCAAAGCATCACCTCAGTTTTACTGTATCCCTTGGACCTTCTTATTGACGATGAAATACAGAGTTTGCATCCGAATTTAATACAAAGGGCACAATGCCGACTTAAGTAAAAGAGGACTGACACTCTCACTTTCTATGATTTGAACCACTCCTGTGCGTCCAGTTTTAGATTCCGATGCTTCACTTCAGGCCTACTGTATCACTTGGACCTTCTTATTGACGATGAAACACGGAGTTTGTATTCGAATTTAATACAAAAGGCACAATGCCGACTTAAGTACAAGAGAACTGACACTCTCACATTCTATGATTTGAACCTCTCCTGTGAGTCCAGTTTCAGATTCCGATGCTTCACTTCAAGATTACTGTATCCCTTGGACCTTCGTATTGACGATGAAACAGAGAAATTGCATCCGAATTTAATACAAAATGCACTATGCCGACTTAAGTAAAAGAAGAATGACACTCACACTTTCTATGATTTGAACCTCTCCTGTGAGTCCAGTTTCAGATTCCGATGCTTCACTTCAGAATTACTGTATACCTTGCACCTTCTTATTGACGATGAAACACTGAAATTGCATCGGAATTAAATTCAAAAGGCACAATGCCGACTTAAGTACAAGAGGACTGGCATTCTAACTTTTTAAGATTTGAACCTCACCTGTGAGTCCGGTTTTAGATTCCGTTGCTTCACTTCAGGTTTACTGTATACCTTGGACCTTCTTATTGACGATGAAACACAGAAATTGCATCCGAATTTAATACAAAAGGCACAATGCCGACTTAAGTACAAGAGGACTGACACTCTAACTTTCCATGAATTCAGCCTCTCCTGTGAGTCCAGTTTTAGATTCCGCAGCTTCACTTCAGGTTTACAGTATCCCTTGGACCTTCTTATTGACGATGAAACACAGAAATTGCATCCGAATTTAGTAAAAAAGGCACAATACCGACTTAAGTAAAAGAGGACTGACACTCACTGTTTCTATGATTTGAACCTCTCCTGTGAGTCCAGTTTTAATGCTTCACTTCAGGTTTACTGTATCACTTGGACCGTCTTATTGACGATGAAATACAGAAATTGCATCCGAATTTAATACAAAAGGCATAATGCCAACATAAGTAAAAGATGACTGATACTCTCTCTTTCTATGATTTGAACCTTTCCTGTGAGTCCAGTTTCATATTCCGATGCTTCACTTCAGGTTTACTCTATACCGTGCACCTTCTTATTGACGATGAAACACAAAAATTACATCGGAATAAAATTCAGAATCCACAATGCCGACTTAATTACAAGAGGACTGACACTCTAACTCCCTATGATTTGAACCTCTCCTGTGAGTCCAGTTTTAGATTCCGATGCTTCACTTCAGGTTTACTGTATACCTCGCATCTTCCTATTGACGATGAAACACAGAAATTGCATCGGAATTCAATGTAATAAGCACAATGCCGACTTAAGTACAAGAGGACTGACACACTAACTTTCTATGATATGAACTTCTCCTGTGAGTTCAGTTTTAGATCCCTATGCTTTACTTCAGCTTTACTGTATCCCTTGGACGATTGTATTGACGATGAAACACAGAAATAGCATCCGAATTTAATACAAAAGGCACAATGCCGACTTAAGTACAAGAGGACTGACACTCTAACTCTCCATGATTTGAACCTCTCCTGTGAGTCTAGTTTTTGATTCCGATGCTTCACTTCAGGTTTACTGTATACCCTTGAACCTTCTTACTGACGATGAAACACAGAAATTACATCCGAATTTAATGCAAAAGGCACAATGCCGACTTAAGTACAAGAGGACTGACACGCTCACTTTCCATGATTTGAAACTCTCCTGTGAGTCCAGTTTTAGATTCCGATGCTTCACTTCAGGTTTACTGTATCCCATGGACCTTCTTATTGACGATGAAACACAGAAATTGCATCCGAATTTAATACAAAAGGCACAATGCCGACTTAAGTAAAAGAGGACTGACACTCTAACACTCAATGATTTGAACCTCTCCTGTGAGTCCAGTTTTAGATTCCGATGCTTCACTTCAGGTTTACTGTATCCCTTGGACCTTCTTATTGACGATGAAACACAGAAATTGCATCCGAAATTTATACAAAAGGCACAATGCCGACTTAAGTACAAGAGGACTTGCACTCTAACTTTTTAAGATTTGAACCTCTCCTGTGAGTCCGGTTTTAGATTCCGTTGCTTCACTACAGGTTTACTGTATACCTTCCACCTTCTTATTGACGATGAAACACAGAAATTGGATCGGAATTAAATTCAAAAGGCACAATGCCGACTTAAGTAAAAGAGGACTGACACTCTAACACTCTATGATTTGAACCTCTCCTGTGAGTCCAGTTTTAGATTCCGATGCTTCACTTCAGGTTTACTGTATCCCTTGGACCTTCTATTTTGACGACGAAACACAGAAATTGCATCCCAAATTAATGCAAAAGGCATAATGCCGACTTAAGTACAAGGGGACTGACACTCTCACATTCTATGATTTGAACCTCTCCTGTGAGTCCACTTTCAGATTCCGATGCTTCACTACAGGTTTACTGTATACCTTCCACCCTCTTATTGACGATGAAACACAGAAATTGGATCGGAATTAAATTCAAAAGGCACAATGCCGACTTAAGTACAAGAGGACTGACACTCTAGCACTCTATGATTTGAACCCCTCCTGTGAGTCCAGTTTTAGATTCCGATACTTCACTTCAGGTTTACTGTATCCCTGGGACCTTCTTATTGACGATGAAACACAGAAATTGCATCCGAATTTGATACAGAAGGCACAATGCCGACTTCAGTACAAGACGACTGACATTCTCACTTTCTATGATTTGAACCGCTAATGTGAGTCCAGTTTTAGATTCCGATGCTTGTCTTCAGGTTTACTGTATCCCTTGGACCTTCTTATTGACGATGAAACACAGAAATTGCATCCGAATTTAATGCAAAAGGCACAATGCCGACTTAAGTATAAGAGGACTGACATTCTCACTTTCTATGATTTGAACCTCTTCTGTGAGTCCAGTTTTAGATTCCGATGCTTAACTTCAGGTTTACTGTCCCCCTTGGACCTTCTTATTGACGATGAAACACAGAAGCTGCATCTGAATTTAATACAAATGCCAACATGCCGTCTTAAGTACAAGAGGACTGACACTCTCACTATCCATGATTTGAACCTCTCCTGTGGGTCAAGTTTTAGATTCCGATGGTTCACTTCAGGTTTACTATATCCCTTGGACCTTCTTATTGACGATGAAACACAGAAATTGTATCCGAATTTAATACAAAAGTCATAATGCCGACTTAAGTACAAGAGGCCTGAAACTCTAAGTTTCTATGATTTGAACCACTCCTGTGAGTCCAGTTTTAGATCCCGATGCTTAACTTCAGGTTTACTGTATACCATGGACCTTCTTATAGAAGATGAGGCACTGAAAATGCATCGGAATTAAATTCAAAAGGCCCAATGACGACTTAAGTAGAAGAGGGACTAACACTCTAACTTTCTATGATTTGAACCTCTCCTGAGAGCCCAGTTTTAGATTCCGATGCTTCACTTCAGGTTTACTGTTTCCCTTGGTCCTTTTTATTGACGATGAAACACAGAAATTGCATCCGAAAATTATACAAAAGGCACAATGCCGACTTAAGTACAAGAGGACTGACACTCTCACTTTCTACGATTTGAACCTCTCCTGTGAGTCCAGTTTGAGAGTCCGATGCTTCACTTCAAGACTACTGTATACCTTGCACCTTCTTATTGACGATTAAACACAGAAATTGCATCCGAATTTAATAAAAAGGCACAATGCCGACTTATGTACAAGAGGACTGACACTATCACTTTCTATGATTTGAACCTCTCCTGTGAGTCCACTTTAGATTCCGATGCATCACTTCAGGTTTACTGTATCCCTTGGACCTTCTTATTGACGATGAAACACAGAGTTTGCATCCGAATTTAATACAAAGGCACAATGCCGGGTTAAGTACAAGAGGACTGACACTCTAACTTTCGAAGACTGGATACTCTCCTGTGAGTCCAGTTTTAGATTCCGATGTTTCACATCCGGTTTACTGTACCCCTTGGACCTTGTAAATGACGACAAAACGCAGAAATTGCATCCGAATTCAATACAAAAGGCACAATGCCGACTTATGTACAAGAGGACTGACACTCTCACTTTCTACCTCTCCTTTGAATCCAGTTTTAGATTCCAAAGCATCACCTCAGTTTTACTGTATCCCTTGGACCTTCTTATTGACGATGAAATACTGAGTTTGCATCCGAATTTAATACAAAGGGCACAATGCCGACTTAAGTAGAAGAGGACTGACACTCTCCCTTTCTATGATTTGAACCACTCCTGTGCGTCTAGTTTCAGATTCCGATGCTTCACTTCAAGTTTACTGTATCCCTTGGACCTTCGTATTGACGATGAAACAGAGAAATTGCATCCGAATTTAATACAAAATGCACTATGCCGACTTAAGTAAAAGAAGAATGACACTCACACTTTCTATGATTTGAACCTCTCCTGTGAGTCCAGTTCCAGATTCCGATGCTTCACTTCAGAATTACTGTATACCTTGCACCTTCTTATTGACGATGAAACACTGAAATTGCATCGGAATTAAATTCAAAAGGCACAATGCCGACTTAAGTACAAGAGGACTGGCACTCTAACTTTTTAAGATTTGAACCTCTCCTGTGAGTCCGGTTTTAGATTCCGTTGCTTCACTTCAGGTTTACTGTATACCTTGGACCTTCTTATTGACGATGAAACACAGAAATTGCATCCGAATTTAATACAAAAGGCACAATGCCGACTTAAGTACAAGAGGACTGACACTCTAACTTTCCATGATTTCAACCTCTCCTGTGAGTCCAGTTTTAGATTCCGATGCTTCACTTCAGGTTTACAGTATCCCGTGGACCTTCTTATTGACGATGAAACACAGAAATTGCATCCGAATTTCATACAAAAGGCACAATGCCGACTTAAGTAAAAGAGGACTGACACTCACTGTTTCTATGATTTGAACCTCTCCTGTGAGTCCAGTTTTAATGCTTCACTTCAGGTTTACTGTATCACTTGGACCGTCTTATTGACGATGAAATACAGAATTTGCATCCGAATTTAATACAAAAGGCATAATGCCAACATAAGTAAAAGATGACTGATACTCTCTCTTTCTATGATATGAACCTTTCCTGTGAGTCCAGTTTCATATTCCGATGCTTCACTTCAGGTTTACTCTATACCGTGCACCTTCTTATTGACGATGAAACACAAAATTTACATCGGAATAAAATTCAGAATCCACAATGCCGACTTAAGTACAAGAGGACTGACACTCTAACTCCCTATGATTTGAACCTCTCCTGTGAGTCCAGTTTTAGATTCCGATGCTTCACTTCAGGTTTACTGTATACCTCGCATCTTCCTATTGACGATGAAACACAGAAATTGCATCGGAATTCAATGTAATAAGCACAATGCCGACTTAAGTACAGAGGACTGACACACTAACTTTCTATGATATGAACTTCTCCTGTGAGTTCAGTTTTAGATCCCTATGCTTTACTTCAGCTTTACTGTATCCCTTGGACGATTGTATTGACGATGAAACACAGAAATAGCATCCGAATTTAATACAAAAGGCACAATGCCGACTTAAGTACAAGAGGACTGACACTCTAACTCTCCATGATTTGAACCTCTCCTGTGAGTCTAGTTTTAGATTCCGATGCTTCACTTCAGGTTTACTGTATACCCTTGAACCTTCTTACTGACGATGAAACACAGAAATTACATCCGAATTTAATGCAAAAGGCACAATGCCGACTTAAGTACAAGAGAACTGACACTCTCACTTTCTATGATTTGAACCTCTCCTGTGAGTCCAGTTTCAGATTCCGATGCTTCACTTCAAGTTTACTGTATCCCTTGGACCTTCGTATTGACGATGAAACAGAGAAATTGCATCCGAATTTAATACAAAATGCACTATGCCGACTTAAGTAAAAGAAGAATGACACTCACACTTTCTATGATTTGAACCTCTCCTGTGAGTCCAGTTTCAGATTCCGATGCTTCACTTCAGAATTACTGTATACCTTGCACCTTCTTATTGACGATGAAACACTGAAATTGCATCGGAATTAAATTCAAAAGGCACAATGCCAACTTAAGTACAAGAGGACTGGCACTCTAACTTTTTAAGATTTGAACCTCTCCTGTGAGTCCGGTTTTAGATTCCGTTGCTTCACTTCAGGTTTACTGTATACCTTGGACCTTCTTATTGACGATGAAACACAGAAATTGCATCCGAATTTAATACAAAAGGCACAATGCCGACTTAAGTACAAGAGGACTGACACTCTAACTTTCCATGATTTCAACCTCTCCTGTGAGTCCAGTTTTAGATTCCGATGCTTCACTTCAGGTTTACAGTATCCCGTGGACCTTCTTATTGACGATGAAACACAGAAATTGCATCCGAATTTCATACAAAAGGCACAATGCCGACTTAAGTAAAAGAGGACTGACACTCACTGTTTCTATGATTTGAACCTCTCCTGTGAGTCCAGTTTTAATGCTTCACTTCAGGTTTACTGTATCACTTGGACCGTCTTATTGACGATGAAATAGAGAATTTGCATCCGAATTTAATACAAAAGGCATAATGCCAACATAAGTAAAAGATGACTGATACTCTCTCTTTCTATGATATGAACCTTTCCTGTGAGTCCAGTTTCATATTCCGATGCTTCACTTCAGGTTTACTCTATACCGTGCACCTTCTTATTGACGATGAAACACAAAATTTACATCGGAATAAAATTCAGAATCCACAATGCCGACTTAAGTACAAGAGGACTGACACTCTAACTCCCTATGATTTGAACCTCTCCTGTGAGTCCAGTTTTAGATTCCGATGCTTCACTTCAGGTTTACTGTATACCTCGCATCTTCCTATTGACGATGAAACACAGAAATTGCATCGGAATTCAATGTAATAAGCACAATGCCGACTTAAGTACAGAGGACTGACACACTAACTTTCTATGATATGAACTTCTCCTGTGAGTTCAGTTTTAGATCCCTATGCTTTACTTCAGCTTTACTGTATCCCTTGGACGATTGTATTGACGATGAAACACAGAAATAGCATCCGAATTTAATACAAAAGGCACAATGCCGACTTAAGTACAAGAGGACTGACACTCTAACTCTCCATGATTTGAACCTCTCCTGTGAGTCTAGTTTTAGATTCCGATGCTTCACTTCAGGTTTACTGTATACCCTTGAACCTTCTTACTGACGATGAAACACAGAAATTACATCCGAATTTAATGCAAAAGGCACAATGCCGACTTAAGTACAAGAGAACTGACACTCTCACTTTCTATGATTTGAACCTCTCCTGTGAGTCCAGTTTCAGATTCCGATGCTTCACTTCAAGTTTACTGTATCCCTTGGACCTTCGTATTGACGATGAAACAGAGAAATTGCATCCGAATTTAATACAAAATGCACTATGCCGACTTAAGTAAAAGAAGAATGACACTCACACTTTCTATGATTTGAACCTCTCCTGTGAGTCCAGTTTCAGATTCCGATGCTTCACTTCAGAATTACTGTATACCTTGCACCTTCTTATTGACGATGAAACACTGAAATTGCATCGGAATTAAATTCAAAAGGCACAATGCCAACTTAAGTACAAGAGGACTGGCACTCTAACTTTTTAAGATTTGAACCTCTCCTGTGAGTCCGGTTTTAGATTCCGTTGCTTCACTTCAGGTTTACTGTATACCTTGGACCTTCTTATTGACGATGAAACACAGAAATTGCATCCGAATTTAATACAAAAGGCACAATGCCGACTTAAGTACAAGTGGACTGACACTCTAACTTTCCATGATTTCAACCTCTCCTGTGAGTCCAGTTTTAGATTCCGATGCTTCACTTCAGGTTTACAGTATCCCGTGGACCTTCTTATTGACGATGAAACACAGAAATTGCATCCGAATTTCATACAAAAGGCACAATGCCGACTTAAGTAAAAGAGGACTGACACTCACTGTTTCTATGATTTGAACCTCTCCTGTGAGTCCAGTTTTAATGCTTCACTTCAGGTTTACTGTATCACTTGGACCGTCTTATTGACGATGAAATACAGAATTTGCATCCGAATTTAATACAAAAGGCATAATGCCAACATAAGTAAAAGATGACTGATACTCTCTCTTTCTATGATTTGAACCTTTCCTGTGAGTCCAGTTTCATATTCCGATGCTTCACTTCAGGTTTACTCTATACCGTGCACCTTCTTATTGACGATGAAACACAAAATTTACATCGGAATAAAATTCAGAATCCACAATGCCGACTTAAGTACAAGAGGACTGACACTCTAACTCCCTATGATTTGAACCTCTCCTGTGAGTCCAGTTTTAGATTCCGATGCTTCACTTCAGGTTTACTGTATACCACGCATCTTCCTATTGACGATGAAACACAGAAATTGCATCGGAATTCAATGTAATAAGCACAATGCCGACTTAAGTACAAGAGGACTGACACACTAACTTTCTATGATATGAACTTCTCCTGTGAGTTCAGTTTTAGATCCCTATGCTTTACTTCAGCTTTACTGTATCCCTTGGACGATTGTATTGACGATGAAACACAGAAATAGCATCCGAATTTAATACAAAAGGCACAATGCCGACTTAAGTACAAGAGGACTGACACTCTAACTCTCCATGATTTGAACCTCTCCTGTGAGTCTAGTTTTAGATTCCGATGCTTCACTTCAGGTTTACTGTATACCCTTGAACCTTCTTACTGACGATGAAACACAGAAATTACATCCGAATTTAATGCAAAAGGCACAATGCCGACTTAAGTACAAGAGGACTGACACGCTCACTTTCCATGATTTGAAACTCTCCTGTGAGTCCAGTTTTAGATTCCGATGCTTCACTTCAGGTTTACTGTATCCCTTGGACCTTCTTATTGATGATGAAACACAGAAATTGCATCCGAATTTAATACAAAAGGCACAATGCCGACTTAAGTAAAAGAGGACTGACACTCTAACACTCAATGATTTGAACCTCTCCTGTGAGTCCAGTTTTAGATTCCGATGCTTCACTTCAGGTTTACTGTATCCCTTGGACCTTCTTATTGACGATGAAACACAGAAATTGCATCCGAAATTTATACAATAGGCACAATGCCGACTTAAGTAGAAGAGGACTGACACTCTCACTTTCTACGATTTGAACCTCTCCTGTGAGTCCAGTTTGAAAGTCCGATGCTTCACTTCAAGACTACTGGATACCTTGCACCTTGTTATTGACGATTAAACACAGAAATTGCATCCGAATTTAATAAAAAGGCACAATGCCGACTTAAGTACAAGAGGACTGACACTCTCACTGTCTACCTCTCCTTTGAGTTCAGTTTTAGATTCCAAAGCATCACCTCAGTTTTACTGTATCCCTTGGACCTTCTTATTGACGATGAAACACAGAGTTTGCATCCGAATTTAATACAAAGGGCACAATGCCGACTTAAGTAAAAGAGGACTGACACTCTCACTTTCTATGATTTGAACCTCTCCTGTGCGTCCAGTTTTAGATTCCGATGCTTCACTTCAGGCCTACTGTATCACTTGGACCTTCTTATTGACGATGAAACACAGAGTTTGCATTCGAATTTAATACAAAAGGCACAAGGCCGACTTAAGTACAAGAGAACTGACACTCTCACTTTCTATGATTTGAACCTTTCCTGTGAGTCCAGTTTCATATTCCCATGCTTCACTTCAGGTTTACTCTATACCGTGCACCTTCTTATTGACGATGAAACACAAAAATTACATCGGAATAAAATTCAGAATGCACAATGCCGACTTAAGTACAAGAGGACTGACACTCTAACTCCCTATGATTTGAACTTGTCCTGTGAGTCCAGTTTTAGATTCCGATGCTTCACTTCAGGTTTACTGTATACCTTGCATCTTCCTATTGACGATGAAACACAGAAATTGCATCGGAATTCAATTTAATAGGCACAATGCCGACTTAAGTAGAAGAGGACTGACACTCTAACTCTCCATGATTTGAACCTCTCCTGTGAGTCCAGTTATAGATTCCGATGCTTCACTTCAGGTTTACTGTATACCCTTGAACCTTCTTACTGACGATGAAACACAGAAATTGCATCCGAATTTAATGCAAAAGGCACAATGCCGACCTATGTACAAGAGGACTGACACGCTCACTTTCCATGATTTGAACCTCTCCTGTGAGTCCAGTTTTAGATTCCGATGCTTCACTTCAGGTATACTGTATCCCTTGGACCTTCTTATTGACGATGAAACACAGAAATTGCATCCGAATTTAATACAAAAGGCACAATGCCGACTTAAGTAAAAGAGGACTGACACTCTAACACTCAATGATTTGAACCTCTCCTGTGAGTCCAGTTTTCGATTCCGATGCTTCACTTCAGGTTTACTGTATCCCTTGGACCTTCTTTTTGACGATGAAACACGGAAATTGCATCCGAATTTAATGCAAAAGGCACAATGCCGACTTAAGTACAAGAGGACTGACACTCTCACATTCTATGATTAGAACCTCTCCTGTGAGTCCAGTTTTAGATTCCGATGCTTCACTTCAGGTTTACTGTATACCTTGCACCTTCATATTGACGATGAAACACAGAAATTGCATCCGAATTTTTTACAAATGGCACAATGCCGACTTAAGTGCAAGAGGATTAACACTCTAACTTTCTATGATTTGAACCACTCCTGTGAGTCCAGTTATAGATTCCGATGCTTCACTTCAGGTTTACTGTATCCCTTGGACCTTCTTAATGACAATGAAACACAGAAATTGTATCCGAATTTAATACAAAGGGCATAATGCCGACTTAAGTACAAGCGGCCTGAAACTCTAACTTTCTATGATTTAAACCTCTCCTGAGAGCCCAGTTTTAGATTCCGATGCTTCACTTCAGGTTTACTGTATCCCTTGGTCCTTTTTATTGACGATGAAACACAGAAATTGCATCCGAAATTTATACAAAAGCACAATGCCGACTTAAGTACAAGAGGACAGACACTCTCACTTTCTACGATTTGAACCTCTCCTGTGAGTCCAGTTTGAGAGTCCGATGCTTCACCTCGAGACTACTGTATACCTTGCACCTTCTTATTGACGATTAAACACAGAAAATGCATCCGAATTTAATAAAAAGGCACAATGCCGACTTATGTACAAGAGGACGGACACTATCAGTTTCTATGATTTGAACCTCTCCTGTGAGTCCAGTTTTAGATTCCGATGCTTCACTTCAGGTTTACTGTATCCCTTGGACCTTCTTATTGACGATGAAACACAGAGTTTGCATCCGAATTTAACACAAATGTCACAATGCCGGGTTAAGTACAAGAGGACTGACACTCTAACTTTCGAAGACTTGATACTCTCCTGTGAGTCCAGTTTTAGATTCCGATGCTTCACATCCGGTTTACTGTATCCCTTTGACCTTGTAAATGACGACAAAACGCAGAAATTGCATCCGAATTCAATACAAAAGGCACAATGCCGACTTCAGTACAAGAGGACTGACACTCTCACTGTCTACCTCTCCTTTGAGTCCAGTTTTAGATTCCAAAGCATCACCTCAGTTTTACTGTATCCCTTGGACCTTCTTATTGACGATGAAACACAGAGTTTGCATCCGAATTTAATACAAAGGGCACAATGCCGACTTAAGTAAAAGAGGACTGACACTCTCACTTTCTATGATTTGAACCTCTCCTGTGCGTCCAGTTTTAGATTCCGATGCTTCACTTCAGGCCTACTGTATCACTTGGACCTTCTTATTGACGATGAAACACAGAGTTTGCATTCGAATTTAATACAAAAGGCACAATGCCGACTTAAGTACAAGAGAACTGACACTCTCACTTTCTATGATTTGAACCTCTCCTGTGAGTCCAGTTTCAGATTCCGATGCTTCACTTCAAGTTTACTGTATCCCTTGGACCTTCGTATTGACGATGAAACACAGAAATTGCATCCGAATTTAATACAAAATGTACTATGCCGACTTAAGTAAAAAAGGAATGACACTCACACTTTCTATGATTTGAACCTCTCCTGTGAGTCCAGTTTTAGATTCCGATGCTTCACTTCAGGTTTACTGTATACCTTGCACCTTCTTATTGACGATGAAACACAGAAATTGCATCCGAATTTAATACAAAAGGCACAATGCCGACTTAAGTACAAGAGGACTGACACTCTAACTTTCCATGATTTCAACCTCTCCTGTGAGTCCAGTTTTAGATACCGATGCTTCACTTCAGGTTTACAGTATCCCTTGGACCTTCTTATTGACGATGAATCACAGAGATTGCATCCGAATTTAGTAAAAAAGGCACAAAGCCGACTTAAGTAAAAGAGGACTAACACTCACTGTTTCTATGATTTGAACCTCTCCTGTGAGTCCAGTTTTAGATTCCGATGCTTCACTTCAGGTTTACTGTATCACTTGGACCTTCTTATTGACGATGAAATACAGAAATTGCATCCGAATTTAATACAAAAGGCACAATGCCGACTTAAGTAAAAGATGACTGACAATCTCTCTTTCTATGATTTGAATCTTTCCTGTGAGTCCAGTTTCATATTCCGATGCTTCACTTCAGGTTTACTCTATACCGTGCACCTTCTTATTGACGATGAAACACAAAAATTACATCGGAATAAAATTCAGAATGCACAATGCCGTCTTAAGTACATGAGGACTGACACTCTAACTCCCTATGATTTGAACCTCTCCTGTGAGTCCAGTTTTAGATTCCGATGCTTCAATTCAGGTTTACTGTATACCTTGCATCTTCCTATTGACGATGAAACACAGAAATTGCATCGGAATTCAATTTAATAGGCACAATGCCGACTTAAGTACAAGAGGACTGACACACTAACTTTCTATGATATGAACGTCTCCTGTGAGTTCAGTTTTAGATTCCTATGCTTTACTTCAGCTTTACTGTGTCCCTTGGACAATTGTATTGACGATGAAACACAGAAATAGCATCCGAATTTAATACAAAAGGCACAATGCCGACTTAAGTACAAGAGGACTGACACTCTCACATTCTATGATTTGAACCGCTCCTGTGAGTCCAGTTTTAGATTCCGATGCTTCACTTCAGGTTTTCTGTATCCCTTGGACCTCCTTATTGACGATGAAACACAGAAATTGCATCCGAATTTAATACGAAAGGCACAATGCCGACTTAAGTAGAAGAGGACTGACACTCTAACTCTCCATGATTTGAACCTCTCCTGTGAGTCCAGTTTTAGATTCCGATGCTTCACTTCAGGTTTACTGTATACCCTTGAACCTTCTTACTGACGATGAAACACAGAAATTACATCCGAATTCAATGCAAAAGGCAGAATGCCGACTTATGTACAAGAGGACTGACACGCTCACTTTCCATGATTTGAACCTCTCCTGTGAGTCCAGTTTTAGATTCCGATGCTTCACTTCAGGTTTACTGTATCCCTTGGACCTTCTTATTGACGATGAAACACAGAAATTGCATCCGAATTTAATACAAAAGGCACAATGCCGACTTAAGTAAAAGAGGACTGACACTCTAACACTCAATGTTTTGAACCTCTCCTGTGAGTCCAGTTTTCGATTCCGATGCTTCACTTCAGGTTTACTGTATCCCTTGGACCTTCTTATTGTCGATGAAACACAGAAATTGCATCCGAATTTAATGCAAAAGGCACAATGCCGACTTAAGTACAAGAGGACTGACACTCTCACATTCTATGATTAGAACCTCTCCTGTGAGTCCAGTTTTAGATTCCGATGCTTCACTTCAGGTTTACTGTATACCTTGCACCTTCATATTGACGATGAAACACAGAAATTGCATCCGAATTTTTTACAAAAGGCACAATGCCGACTTAAGTGCAAGAGGATTAACACTCTAACTTTCTATGATTTGAACCTCTCCTGTGAGTCCAGTTATAGATTCCGATGCTTCACTTCAGGTTTACTGTTTCCCTTGGTCCTTTTTATTGACGATGAAACACAGAAATTGCATCCGAAATTTATACAAAAGGCACAATGCCGACTTAAGTACAAGAGGACAGACACTGTCACTTTCTATGATTTGAACCTCTCCTGTGAGTCCAGTTTTAGATTCCGATGCTTCACTTCAGGTTTACTGTATACCTTGCATCTTCCTATTGACGATGAAACACAGAAATTGCATCGGAATTCAATTTAATAGGCACAATGCCGACTTAGGTACAAGAGGACTGGCACTCTAACTTTTAAGGATTTGAACCTCTCCTGTGAGTCCGGTTTTAGATTCCGTTGCTTCACTTCAGGTTTACTGTATACCTTGGACCTTCTTATTGACGATGAAACACAGAAATTGCATCCGAATTTAATACAAAAGGCACAATGCCGACTTAAGTACAAGAGGACTGACACTCTAACTTTCCATGATTTCAACCTCTCCTGTGAGTCCAGTTTTAGATTCCGACGCTTCACTTCAGGTTTACAGTATCCCTTGGACCTTCTTATTGACGATGAAACACAGAGATTGCATCCAAATTTAGTAAAAAAGGCACAAAGCCGACTTAAGTAAAAGAGGACTAACACTCACTGTTTCTATGATTTGAACCTCTCCTGTGAGTCCAGTTTTAGATTCCGATGCTTCACTTCAGGTTTACTGTATCACTTGGACCTTCTTATTGACGATGAAATACAGAAATTGCATCCGAATTTAATACAAAAGGCACAATGCCGACTTAAGTAAAAGACGACTGACAATCTCTCTTTCTATGATTTGAATCTTTCCTGTGAGTCCAGTTTCATATTCCGATGCTTCACTTCAGGTTTACTCTATACCGTGCACCTTCTTATTGACGATGAAACACAAAAATTACATCGGAA
This sequence comes from Schistocerca piceifrons, assembly GCF_021461385.2. NCBI lineage: Eukaryota > Metazoa > Arthropoda > Insecta > Orthoptera > Acrididae > Schistocerca > Schistocerca piceifrons. The sequence goes on from NW_025727903.1 coordinate 20,860, forward strand.
TAAAATTCAGAATGCATAATGCCGACTTAAGTACATGAGGACTGACACTCTAACTCCCTATGATTTGAACCTCTCCTGTGAGTCCAGTTATAGATTCCGATGCTTCAATTCAGGTTTACTGTATACCTTGCATCTTCCTATTGACGATGAAACACAGAAATTGCATCGGAATTCAATTTAATAGGCACAATGCCGACTTAAGTACAAGAGGACTGACACACTAACTTTCTATGATATGAACGTCTCCTGTGAGTTCAGTTTTAGATTCCTATGCTTTACTTCAGCTTTACTGTATCCCTTGCACAATTGTATTGACGATGAAACACAGAAATAGCATCCGAATTTAATACAAAAGGCACAATGCCGACTTAAGTACAAGAGGACTGACACTCTCACATTCTATGATTTGAACCGCTCCTGTGAGTCCAGTTTTAGATTCCGATGCTTCACTTCAGGTTTTCTGAATCCCTTGGACCTCCTTATTGACGATGAAACACAGAAATTGCATCCGAATTTAATACAAAAGGCACAATGCCGACTTAAGTAGAAGAGGACTGACACTCTAACTCTCCATGATTTGAACCTCTCCTGTGAGTCCAGTTTTAGATTCCGATGCTTCACTTCAGGTTTACTGTATACCCTTGAACCTTCTTACTGACGATGAAACACAGAAATTGCATCCGAATTCAATGCAAAAGGCAGAATGCCGACTTATGTACAAGAGGACTGACACGCTCACTTTCCATGATTTGAACCTCTCCTGTGAGTCCAGTTTTAGATTCCGATGCTTCACTTCAGGTTTACTGTATCCCTTGGACCTTCTTATTGACGATGAAACACAGAAATTGCATCCGAATTTAATACAAAATGCACAATGCCGACTTAAGTAAAAGAGGACTGACACTCTAACACTCAATGTTTTGAACCTCTCCTGTGAGTCCAGTTTTCGATTCCGATGCTTCACTTCAGGTTTACTGTATCCCTTGGACCTTCTTATTGACGATGAAACACAGAAATTGCATCCGAATTTAATGCAAAAGGCACAATGCCGACTTAAGTACAAGAGGACTGACACTCTCACATTCTATGATTAGAACCTCTCCTGTGAGTCCAGTTTTAGATTCCGATGCTTCACTTCAGGTTTACTGTATACCTTGCACCTTCATATTGACGATGAAACACAGAAATTGCATCCGAATTTTATACAAAAGGCACAATGCCGACTTAAGTGCAAGAGGATTAACACTCTAACTTTCTATGATTTGAACCTCTCCTGTGAGTCCAGTTATAGATTCCGATGCTTCACTTCAGGTTTACTGTTTCCCTTGGTCCTTTTTATTGACGATGAAACACAGAAATTGCATCCGAAATTTATACAAAAGGCACAATGCCGACTTAAGTACAAGAGGACAGACACTGTCACTTTCTATGATTTGAACCTCTCCTGTGAGTCCAGTTTTAGATTCCGATGCTTCACTTCAGGTTTACTGTATACCTTGCATCTTCCTATTGACGATGAAACACAGAAATTGCATCGGAATTCAATTTAATAGGCCCAATGCCGACTTAAGTACAAGAGGACTGACACACTAACTTTCTATGATATGAACTTCTCGTGTGAGTTCCGTTTTAGATTCCGATGCTTCACTTCAGGTTTACTGTATACCCTTGAACCATCTTACTGACGAAGAAACACAGAAATTGCATCCGAATTTAATGAAAAGGCACAATGCCGACTTAAGTACAAGAGGACTGACATGCTCACTTTCCATGATTTAAACCTCTCCTGTGAGTCCAGTTTTAGATTCCGATGCTTCACTTCAGGTTTACTGTATCCCTTGGACCTTCTTATTGACGATGAAACACAGAAATTGCATCCGAATTTATAAAAAAAGGCACAATGCCGACTGAAGTAAAAGAGGACTGACACTCTAACACTCAATGATTTGAACCTCTCCTGTGAGTCCAGTTATAGATTCCGATGCTTCAATTCAGGTTTACTGTATACCTTGCATCTTCCTATTGACGATGAAACACAGAAATTGCATCGGAATTCAATTTAATAGGCACAATGCCGACTTAAGTACAAGAGGACTGACACACTAACTTTCTATGATATGAACGTCTCCTGTGAGTTCAGTTTTAGATTCCTATGCTTTACTTCAGCTTTACTGTATCCCTTGCACAATTGTATTGACGATGAAACACAGAAATAGCATCCGAATTTAATACAAAAGGCACAATGCCGACTTAAGTACAAGAGGACTGACACTCTCACATTCTATGATTTGAACCGCTCCTGTGAGTCCAGTTTTAGATTCCGATGCTTCACTTCAGGTTTTCTGAATCCCTTGGACCTCCTTATTGACGATGAAACACAGAAATTGCATCCGAATTTAATACAAAAGGCACAATGCCGACTTAAGTAGAAGAGGACTGACACTCTAACTCTCCATGATTTGAACCTCTCCTGTGAGTCCAGTTTTAGATTCCGATGCTTCACTTCAGGTTTACTGTATACCCTTGAACCTTCTTACTGACGATGAAACACAGAAATTGCATCCGAATTCAATGCAAAAGGCAGAATGCCGACTTATGTACAAGAGGACTGACACGCTCACTTTCCATGATTTGAACCTCTCCTGTGAGTCCAGTTTTAGATTCCGATGCTTCACTTCAGGTTTACTGTATCCCTTGGACCTTCTTATTGACGATGAAACACAGAAATTGCATCCGAATTTAATACAAAATGCACAATGCCGACTTAAGTAAAAGAGGACTGACACTCTAACACTCAATGTTTTGAACCTCTCCTGTGAGTCCAGTTTTCGATTCCGATGCTTCACTTCAGGTTTACTGTATCCCTTGGACCTTCTTATTGACGATGAAACACAGAAATTGCATCCGAATTTAATGCAAAAGGCACAATGCCGACTTAAGTACAAGAGGACTGACACTCTCACATTCTATGATTAGAACCTCTCCTGTGAGTCCAGTTTTAGATTCCGATGCTTCACTTCAGGTTTACTGTATACCTTGCACCTTCATATTGACGATGAAACACAGAAATTGCATCCGAATTTTATACAAAAGGCACAATGCCGACTTAAGTGCAAGAGGATTAACACTCTAACTTTCTATGATTTGAACCTCTCCTGTGAGTCCAGTTATAGATTCCGATGCTTCACTTCAGGTTTACTGTTTCCCTTGGTCCTTTTTATTGACGATGAAACACAGAAATTGCATCCGAAATTTATACAAAAGGCACAATGCCGACTTAAGTACAAGAGGACAGACACTGTCACTTTCTATGATTTGAACCTCTCCTGTGAGTCCAGTTTTAGATTCCGATGCTTCACTTCAGGTTTACTGTATACCTTGCACCTTCATATTGACGATGAAACACAGAAATTGCATCCGAATTTTATACAAAAGGCACAATGCCGACTTAAGTGCAAGAGGATTAACACTCTAACTTTCTATGATTTGAACCTCTCCCGTGAGTCCAGTTTTAGATTCCGATGTTTCACTTCAGGTTTACTGTATACCATGGACCTTCTTATTGAAGATGAAGCACAGAAAATGCATCGGAATTAAATTCAAAAGGCACAATGCCGACTTAAGTAGAAGAGGACTGACACTCTAATTTTTTAAGATATGAACCTCTGCTGTAAGTCCAGTTTTAGATTCCGTTGCTTCACTTCAGGTTTACAGTATCCCTTGGACCATCTTATTGACGAAGAAACACCGAAATTGCATCCGAATTTAGTACAAAAGGCACAATACCGACTTAAGTAAAAGAGGACTGACACTCTCTCTTTCTATGACTTGAACCTCTCCTGTGAGTCCTGCTTTAGATTCCGAACCTTCACTTCAGGTTTACTGTATCCCTTGGACCTTCTTATTGACGATGAAATACAGAAATTGCATCCGAATTTAATACAAAAGGCACAATGCCGACTTAAGTAGACGATGACTGACACTCTCTCTTTCTATGATTTGAACCTTTCCTGTGAGTTCAGTTTCAGATTCCGATGTTTCACTTTAGGTTTACTGTATACCTTGCACCTTCTTATTGATGATGAAACACAGAAATTTCATCGGAATTAATTTCAAAAGGCACAATGCCGACTTAAGTACAAGAGGACTGACACTCTAACTTTTTAAGATATGAACCTCTGCTGTAAGTCCAGTTTTAGATTCCATTGCTTCACGTCAGGTTTTCTGTATACCTTGGACCTTCTTATTGACGATGAAACACAGAAATTGCATCCGAATTTAATACAAAAGGCACAATGCCGACTTAAGTACAAGAGGACTGACACTCTAACTTTCCATGATTTGAACCTCTCCTGTGAGTCCAGTTATAGATTCCGATGCTTCACTTCAGGTTTACTGTTTCCCTTGGTCCTTTTTATTGACGATGAAACACAGAAATTGCATCCGAAATTTATACAAAAGGCACAATGCCGACTTAAGTACAAGAGGACAGACACTGTCACTTTCTATGATTTGAACCTCTCCTGTGAGTCCAGTTTTAGATTCCGATGCTTCACTTCAGGTTTACTGCATACCTTGCATCTTCCTATTGACGATGAAACACAGAAATTGCATCGGAATTCAATTTAATAGGCACAATGCCGACTTAGGTACAAGAGGACTGGCACTCTAACTTTTAAGGATTTGAACCTCTCCTGTGAGTCCGGTTTTAGATTCCGTTGCTTCACTTCAGGTTTACTGTATACCTTGGACCTTCTTATTGACGATGAAACACAGAAATTGCATCCGAATTTAATACAAAAGGCACAATGCCGACTTAAGTACAAGAGGACTGACACTCTAACTTTCCATGATTTCAACCTCTCCTGTGAGTCCAGTTTTAGATTCCGACGCTTCACTTCAGGTTTACAGTATCCCTTGGACCTTCTTATTGACGATGAAACACAGAGATTGCATCCAAATTTAGTAAAAAAGGCACAAAGCCGACTTAAGTAAAAGAGGACTAACACTCACTGTTTCTATGATTTGAACCTCTCCTGTGAGTCCAGTTTTAGATTCCGATGCTTCACTTCAGGTTTACTGTATCACTTGGACCTTCTTATTGACGATGAAATACAGAAATTGCATCCGAATTTAATACAAAAGGCACAATGCCGACTTAAGTAAAAGATGACTGACAATCTCTCTTTCTATGATTTGAATCTTTCCTGTGAGTCCAGTTTCATATTCCGATGCTTCACTTCAGGTTTACTCTATACCGTGCACCTTCTTATTGACGATGAAACACAAAAATTACATCGGAATAAAATTCAGAATGCACAATGCCGACTTAAGTACATGAGGACTGACACTCTAACTCCCTATGATTTGAACCTCTCCTGTGAGTCCAGTTTTAGATTCCGATGCTTCAATTCAGGTTTACTGTATACCTTGCATCTTCCTATTGACGATGAAACACAGAAATTGCATCGGAATTCAATTTAATAGGCACAATGCCGACTTAAGTACAAGAGGACTGACACACTAACTTTCTATGATATGAACGTCTCCTGTGAGTTCAGTTTTAGATTCCTATGCTTTACTTCAGCTTTACTGTATCCCTTGGACAATTGTATTGACGATGAAACACAGAAATAGCATCCGAATTTAATACAAAAGGCACAATGCCGACTTAAGTACAAGAGGACTGACACTCTCACATTCTATGATTTGAACCGCTCCTGTGAGTCCAGTTTTAGATTCCGATGCTTCACTTCAGGTTTTCTGTATCCCTTGGACCTCCTTATTGACGATGAAACACAGAAATTGCATCCGAATTTAATACAAAAGGCACAATGCCGACTTAAGTAGAAGAGGACTGACACTCTAACTCTCCATGATTTGAACCTCTCCTGTGAGTCCAGTTTTAGATTCCGATGATTCACTTCAGGTTTACTGTATACCCTTGAACCTTCTTACTGACGATGAAACACAGAAATTGCATCCGAATTCAATGCAAAAGGCAGAATGCCGACTTATGTACAAGAGGACTGACACGCTCACTTTCCATGATTTGAACCTCTCCTGTGAGTCCAGTTTTAGATTCCGATGCTTCACTTCAGGTTTACTGTATCCCTTGGACCTTCTTATTGACGATGAAACACAGAAATTGCATCCGAATTTAATACAAAAGGCACAATGCCGACTTAAGTAAAAGAGGACTGACACTCTAACCCTCAATGTTTTGAACCTCTCCTGTGAGTCCAGTTTTCGATTCCGATGCTTCACTTCAGGTTTACTGTATCCCTTGGACCTTCTTATTGACGATGAAACACAGAAATTGCATCCGAATTTAATGCAAAAGGCACAATGCCGACTTAAGTACAAGAGGACTGACACTCTCACATTCTATGATTAGAACCTCTCCTGTGAGTCCAGTTTTAGATTCCAATGCTTCACTTCAGGTTTACTGTATACCTTGCACCTTCATATTGACGATGAAACACAGAAATTGCATCCGAATTTTATACAAAAGGCACAATGCCGACTTAAGTGCAAGAGGATTAACACTCTAACTTTCTATGATTTGAACCTCTCCTGTGAGTCCAGTTATAGATTCCGATGCTTCACTTCAGGTTTACTGTTTCCCTTGGTCCTTTTTATTGACGATGAAACACAGAAATTGCATCCGAAATTTATACAAAAGGCTCAATGCCGACTTAAGTACAAGAGGACAGACACTGTCACTTTCTATGATTTGAACCTCTCCTGTGAGTCCAGTTTTAGATTCCGATGCTTCACTTCAGGTTTACTGTATACCTTGCATCTTCCTATTGACGATGAAACACAGAAATTGCATCGGAATTCAATTTAATAGGCCCAATGCCGACTTAAGTACAAGAGGACTGACACACTAACTTTCTATGATATGAACTTCTCGTGTGAGTTCCGTTTTAGATTCCTATGCTTCACTTCAGCTTTACTGTATCCCTTGGACATTTGTATTGACGATGAAACACAGAAATAGCATCCGAATTTAATACAAAAGGCACAATGCCGACTTAAGTACAAGAGGACTGACACTCTCACATTCTCTGATTTCAACCGCTCCTGTGAGTCCAGTTTTAGATTCCGATGCTTAACTTCAGGTTTTCTGTATCCCTTGGACCTCCTTATTGACGATGAAACACAGAAATTTCATCCGAATTTAATACAAAAGGCACAATGTCGACTTAAGTAAAAGAGGACTGACACTCTAACTCTCCATGATTTGAATCTCTCCTGTGAGACCAGTTTTAGATTCCGATGCTTCACTTCAGGTTTACTGTATACCCTTGAACCATCTTACTGACGAAGAAACACAGAAATTGCATCCGAATTTAATGAAAAGGCACAATGCCGACTTAAGTACAAGAGAACTGACATGCTCACATTCCATGATTTAAACCTCTCCTGTGAGTCCAGTTTTAGATTCCGATGCTTCACTTCAGGTTTACTGTATCCCTTGGACCTTCTTATTGACGATGAAACACAGAAATTGCATCCGAATTTATAAAAAAAGGCACAATGCCGACTGAAGTAAAAGAGGACTGACACTCTAACACTCAATGATTTGAACCTCTCCTGTGAGTCCAGATTTAGATTCCAATGCTTCACTTCCGGTTTACTGTATCCCTTGGACCTTCTTATTGACGATGAAACACAGAAATTGCATCCGAATTTAATGCAAAAGGCACAATGCCGACTTAAGTACAAGAGGACTGACACTCTCACATTCTATGATTAGAACCTCTCCCGTGAGTCCAGTTTTAGATTCCGATGCTTCACTTCAGGTTTACTGTATACCATGGACCTTCTTATTGAAGATGAAGCACAGAAAATGCATCGGAATTAAATTCAAAAGGCACAATGCCGACTTAAGTAGAAGAGGACTGACACTCTAATTTTTTAAGATATGAACCTCTACTGTAAGTCCAGTTTTAGATTCCGTTGCTTCACTTCAGGTTTACAGTATCCCTTGGACCATCTTATTGACGAAGAAACACCGAAATTGCATCCGAATTTAGTACAAAAGGCACAATACCGACTTAAGTAAAAGAGGACTGACACTCTCTCTTTCTATGACTTGAACCTCTCCTGTGAGTCCTGCTTTAGATTCCGAACCTTCACTTCAGGTTTACTGTATCCCTTGGACCTTCTTATTGACGATGAAATACAGAAATTGCATCCGAATTTAATACAAAAGGCACAATGCCGACTTAAGTAGACGATGACTGTCACTCTCTCTTTCTATGATTTGAACCTTTCCTGTGAGTTCAGTTTCAGATTCCGATGTTTCACTTTAGGTTTACTGTATACCTTGCACCTTCTTATTGACGATGAAACACAGAAATTTCATCGGAATTAATTTCAAAAGGCACAATGCCGACTTAAGTACAAGAGGACTGACACTCTAACTTTTTAAGATATGAACCTCTGCTGTAAGTCCAGTTTTAGATTCCGTTGCTTCACGTCAGGTTTTCTGTATACCTTGGACCTTCTTATTGACGATGAAACACAGAAATTGCATCCGAATTTAATACAAAAGGCACAATGCCGACTTAAGTACAAGAGGACTGACACTCTAACTTTCCATGATTTGAACCTCTCCTGTGAGTCCAGTTTTAGATTCCGATGCTTCACTTCAGGTTTACAGTATCCCTTGGACCATCTTATTGACGAAGAAACACAGAAATTGCATCCCAATTTAGTACAAAAGGCACAATGCCGACTTAAATAAAAGAGGACTGACACTCTCTCTTTCTATGATTTGAACGTCTCCTGTGAGTCCTGCTTTAGATTCCGAACCTTCACTTCAGGTTTACTGTATCCCTTGGACCTTCTTATTGACGATGAAATACAGAAATTGCATCCGAATTTAATACAAAAGGCACAATGCCGACTTAAGTAAACGATGAGTGACACTCTCTCTTTCTATGATTTGAACCTTTCCTGTGAGTTCAGTTTCAGATTCCGATGCTTCACTTCAGGTTTACTCTATACCTTGCACCTTCTTATTGACGATGAAACACAAAAATTGCATCGGAATAAAATTCAGAATCCACAATGCCGACTTATGTACAAGTGGATTGACACTCTAACTCCCTATGATTTGAACCTCTCCTGTGAGTCCAGTTTTAGATTCCGATGCTTCACTTCAGGTTTACTGTATACCTTGCATCTTCCTATTGACGATGAAACACACAAATTGCATCGGAATTCATTTTAACAGGCACAATGCCGACTTAAGTACAAGAGGACTGACACACTAACTATCTATGATATGAACTTCTCCTGTGAGTCCAGTTTTAGATTCCAATGCTTCACTTCTGCTTTACTGTATCCCTTGGACCTTTGTATTGACGATGAAACACAGAAATTGCATCCGAATATAATTCAAAATGCACAATGCCGACTTAAGTACAAGAGAACTGACACTCTCACTTTCTATGATTTGAACCTCTCCTGTGAGAACAGTTTTAGATTCCGATGCTTCACTTCAGGTTTACTGTATCCCTCGGACCTTCTTATTGATGATGAAACACAGTAATTGCATCGGAATTAAATTCAAAAGGCACAATGCCGACTTAAGTACAAGAGGACTGACACTCTAACTTTCTATGATTTGAACGTCTCCTGTGAGTCCTGTTTCAGATTCCGATGCTTCACTTCAGGTTTACTGTATCCCTTGGACCTTCGTATTGACGATGAAACACAGAAATTGCATCCGAAATCAATACAAAATGCACCAGGCCGACTTAAGTAAAAGAGGAATGACACTCACACATTCTATGATTTGAACCTCTCCTGTGAGTCCACCTTCTGATTCCGATGCCCCACTTCAGGTTTACTCTATACCTTGCACCTTCTTATTGACGATGAAACACAAAAATTGCATCGGAATAAAATTCAGAATCCACAATGCCGACTTAAGTACAAGAGGACTGACACTCTCTCTTTCTAAGATTTGACCCACTCCTGTGAGTCTAGTTTTAGATTCCGATGCTTCACAATTTGTTTACTGTATCCCTTGGACCTTCTTACTGACGATGAAACACAGAAATTGCAATCGAATTTAATGCAAAAGGCACAATGACGACTTAAGTGCAAGAGGACTAACACTCTAAATTTCTATGATTTGAACCTCTCCTGTGAGTCCAGTTTTAGATTACGATGCTTCACTTCAGGTTTACTGTATCCCTTGGACCTTCTTATTGACGATGAAACACAGAAATTGCATCCGAAATTTATACAAAAGGCACAATGCCGTCTTAAGTGCAAGAGGACTAACACTCTAATTTTCTATGATTTGAACCTCTCCAGTGAGTCCAATTTTAGATTCCGATGCTTCACTTCAGGTTTACTGTATCCCTTGTACCTTCTTATTGACGATGAAACACAGAAATTGCATAAGAATTTAATACAAAAGTCACAATGCCAACTTAAGTACAAGACGACTGACACTCTAATTTTCTATGATTTGAACCTCTCCTGTGAGTCCAGTTTTCGATTCCGATGCTTAACTTCACGTTTACTCTATACCAAGGACCTTCTCATTGAAGATGAAGCACAGACAATGCATCGGAATTAAATTCAAAAGGCACAATGCCGACATAAGTAGAAGAGGACTGACACTCTAACTTTCTATGATTTGAACCTCTCCTGTGAGTCAAGTTTTAGATTCCGAAGCTTCACTTCAGGTTTACCGTATCCCTTGGACATTCTTATTGACGATGGAACTCAGAAATTGCAATCCGAATTTAGTACAAAGGGCACAATGCCGGCTTAAGTAAAAGAGGAATGACACTCACACTTTCTATGATTTGAACCTCTAATGTGAGTCCAAGTTTTAGATTCCGATGCTTCGCTTCAGTTTACTGTATACCTTGCACCTTCTCATTGACGATGAAACACAGAAATTGCATCGGAATTAAATTCAAAAGGCACAATGCCGACTTAAGTACAACAGGACTGACACTCTCACTTTCTACGATTTGAACCTCTCCTGTGAGTCCAGTTTATAGATTCCGATGCTTCATTTCAGGTCTACTGTATCCCTTGGACCTTCGTATTGACGATGAAACACAGAAATTGCATCCGAAATTAATACAAAATGCATTATGCCGACTTATGTA